>NC_043008.1:62972574-62992574 GCF_006345805.1 Octopus sinensis
TGATGAGGATGAGGATGATGATGGTGATGATGATGATGATGAGGATGATGATGATGAGGATGAGGATGATGATGATGAGGATGAGGAGGATGATGAGGATGAGGATGATGATGGTGATGATGGTGAGGATGATGAGGATGATGATGATGATGAGGATGATGATGATGATGATGATGATGATGGTGATGATGATGAATCCATATGCTCTTGTTCTAATTTTTCTGTTTGTTTTTATCTCTGTTCATTTTGGAAAAACAATATCCCTAAAATAATCCCACTTTAAGATATACTGAGAATTTCTACAACTGCTTATGATATATTCTGTTCAGATAATACTTGTATCTCTGTTGTTTCATTTTAGTGAAAGCAAGAATGGTATTTACATCAGCTTAAACAATATCGAAACTGAACAGATTTAAGAATTATTATACATTATTGATAACGATATTCAGTAATTTTCGAAACTGAATAGTTGATATTTTCATTTAAATGTTAATTCAAACTCAGCTTTAGTATTTTCGAAGACTTAGTTCTCATAAAAATAATATAAAATAAAATTAAATTAAATTGAAAAATCAAAGAAAAAAAACATGATAATGTGTCTTTTCTTGGGAATTTCTAGTTTCTGAATAATTGACTGTTTTAATAATCTCCGCAAAATTGAATATATTTTGATTGACTGCAAACAGACAACACAAAATAAGACAACATATCAAAAAATTTAACTAATTAAATACAGTGACACTTAAAATGAAACTATATTCCCAGAGTAGAATTGTGTTATGTTTTGTTTGATGATTGAGTAAAATTTACAAGACTTTTATATTTTATTTTCTACAGTTACTTCAATTCACTTTTACGATGTGGTATGAAATATAGAAGCATAAGACAGACAAATACTCGTGGTGTCAGGTGATGAATTTCATCTAACTCTTGATCCAAATGTCAACATCTTCAATTCTGTTATGTCTGACAGTAAGTGTAAGGTTATAATGAAGAAGTGAGCATCATGTTATTTTCAGATCAATCTCATTATCTGTCAACTTGATCAAGTGTATTAAACGGTGGGCTTGGGTCAAACAGTGTCATGTGAATGAAGTTTTGAGGACGAAGCCAGTCATATGTATTGTGTGTGTGTACACAAAACACACACACAAACACACACACACACACATATATATATATATAAACACCTACACCTATACACGGACACACACACATAAATAATTTCCTTATATTTTATTATATTATATATACAGTAGTACCTCGATTTTTGAACAACTCTGATTATAAATAAATTGTACTTTATCTCCTGTCTTTCTCATATTCATTTAATACTGTAGTAACTTGGTTTATGAACGCCTCTGATCACAAATAAATCATACTTTATATATATCTATATCTATCTATCTATATAGATAAAACTCACTTGGAAAAGGATGTGTGGTGTTCGATCATATAATAATATAAATAATATATAAATATATGCATGTATACATACCTACATATATATGTATAATACATGCATATATGGGTACAGGACATTAAAAACAATGTTGAACACAATGACAAACGAAAACATAAAAACAAAAATGTAGAAACAAACTGTTTTTTGAACAACAGAAAAACAAACAGAGAAACGAGACATGCAACATAAAGAATATTCCCCTTCATCAGTTGTCCTTGCAGTGAACAGGTCGAGGTCTCAAAGCGACGAAAATATTTTGACAAATTAAATTCAAATGTTGAAGTGAATCTAACGGCTTTTGTGTGTTTCTTAAATGGCTTATAAACACCTTCCCGCTGCAATTATATATATATATATATATATATATTGGGTTGTCCGGAAAGTTTGTACTGACTTATAGTAGCTTATATTTTGACTTAGTTTAGAACATGGTTGAGTCCATGAAATAGGATTTGACTACACCTCCATTTAGAGCACAGTTTAAGCTAGGTTTTCATGGAGCAAGGTTTATGTTCCTATAACCTGTGTTAATTCTGTAACCCTTTAAAATGGAAGATAAGAAAGTTCATTTTCTGCACATGATGCTTTGGAAACCAGACAAAAATTACTTCAGCTCGGCTGGGATGTGTTACCCCACCCTCCATATTCACCAAATATTGCTCCTTCGGATTTCCACTTATTCAAGTCTCTGCAGAATAGTCTTAATGGTAAAAATTTCAATTCCTTGGATGATGTAAAAAGATACCTTGATAAATTCTTTGCCATGAACCCACCTTAATTCTGGGGAGAGGGTATTTTCAAGTTAAAGGAAAGATGGAAGCGCATTGTGCAACAAAATGGTTCATATTTGGTTGATTAAAAATGTAATGGCAAGTATTTATTGACCTTTTTATTTCCTTTAAAAATTGGCACAAACTTTCCAGACAACCTTAATATATATATATATATATATATATATATATATATAATATAACATATTAACATAGTTTCCTAGGCTTTTACATTACTATGGCAGTGTTGGGTGCCCAGTCTGCAGTAGTAAATAAACTCCACATCTTCAAAGTTCTTTTGAAAGCTTAACATGACAATTGTCACAAGAAATTCAAATAAATAAGATCAGTCACAGAAGCATCCAAACAAAAGTTAGGGTGGTTAATTACTCCATTTGATAATAAGCCACACCATACTATCTCTCTTGATAAATTAACATGATATTTCTCTATAATGTGCAGATACTCAAGTTCCTAGTATGTATAATTGTGCCATTTATTTTAAATAGGGGGTGGGTGATGCAATGTTCCTGGCTTTAGGGCTGTCATGAAAGAGCTGGTTGGAGGGCCAACATTGTGAGTTCCATTAACAGGGCCGAGAAAAACTGAAGGATTACTGTAATAAGTGTGTAAATTTGAGAGGGGAATATGTTGAATAAAATTATAATTAACTGATCCTCCTGAACTTTATTTTACCCAAAGCCAAGAACTTTTCAGCAAGCCCACATATATTATCATTACTCAAAAACTTTAGTTGGAAAGTGTGCAGCTTCTGCCCATCTTACTAAATACCATTTACAATACTCTACCATCAGACAAGGTCATTTTCATTGAGGGTGGAATGTAACTTTTCCTATAGCAGTACTTCAAAATGCAATGAACACTTGATTTTTGAAATTATCTCGTGACTTGCTTACTTGCACAGATTTTCTTGAACTTTGGCAGTACACTTCCAGTAACTTTTCTTTCTTTGAGAGGTTTATCAAAAGGTCTTTCAGAATATTTCTTGAGTACATTCAGAACAGTGCCACCTGCTTCAAAATTATTGCTGATTTCTGTGATGGTAAGAGACATAGGCTGATCTGTCTGAAACTCAGTGAACAAGTACTATTAGATTAGGATTCCTAAAATTGTCACATGATCAATTCTTTTAGGAAAGGAAATGATCAATTAGTCAAATCAGTAGACAAGGATGATTAAGTAAGTTTTATAAAATTGTCAAAAGTTCAATTCTTATGGAAGAAGGAAAGATCAACTGGTCAACTAAATGAGAAGGAACTATATATAATGATTCTTCTTTTTTTAATTGTCATAAGGATCAGTTCTTTAGGAAGAGGGGATTATCTATTAGTTAAGTGAGCAGGGAGTATTAAATAAGGATTTCTAGAATTTTTGTATTTTTCTTCTAATGGAAAAAGGAATGGTGAGCAAAGTGATTAATATAGGCTTTCTAAAATATGTCAGGATTGTGTTTTATGGAAGCAGAGCACTTGACTGATCAATTGAAAAAATAGCAGTTTTGATTGCTAACTGTCTTATTGGTCTCAGAAAGGTAAAAGAGCCAACCTTAGGGATATTATGAACTTGAAACATAAAAGAATATCTCTAAGTACTACACTATTGATTTTGTTAATAAAATAAATTGTAAATTTTGCAATATCTAATGTAAAATGGTGGTGGCAGAAATGAGAACAGTGTTGTATGCAGGTGTATCTCTACTTTGCTACATAGAGAATGAAGAGAAATTATTGCATCTAGCCTTCACCTATTTTTCTCACCCTCAGCCAGATAATTTATCTATTGCTTTACTGATTCTCTCACTCCATAGCACTTAGACTATTAACTAATATCAACATCAAAGGCATAACACTAGCGATATAGTTTTTTCAGTTAAGTAGGTTACGATATATGATGACAACGCAATA
Source organism: Octopus sinensis (assembly GCF_006345805.1). Classification (NCBI taxonomy): domain Eukaryota; kingdom Metazoa; phylum Mollusca; class Cephalopoda; order Octopoda; family Octopodidae; genus Octopus; species Octopus sinensis. The sequence continues at coordinate 62,976,738 of NC_043008.1, forward strand.
TCTACCAGCAGGATTTCAGCTGACAATGTCAATGACACTAGTGGGTTATGTTAATTGCCACTTTACTTATTTAGCTAAAATCATCATCATCACCATCATCATCATCATCATCATCATCATCATCATCATCATCGTCGTCATCATCGTCGTCATCATCATCATTTAACGTCCATTGTTCATGTGGATATGGGTTGGACGGTTTGACCAAAGCCAGCAAACTGGAGAGCTGCACCAGATTCCAGTCTGATTTGGCATGGTTGCTACGGCTGGATGCCTTTCCTTATGCCAACTGCTTTACAGAGTGTGCTCGGTGCTTTTACATGTCACCTCATGGGCGTTTTAACATGGTACTGCATGGGTGCTTTATATTTAGCAAAAATATTTATTTCTTTATCGTAATGATCAAAATATTCTGTTATAGATATTTGAATCAAATTACCATTTTAAAACAAAAAAGAACAGAATTAAAACTTAGCTATTTTATTTAAATGTTAATTCAGTCCTTCTCTCTTGTTGAAATCGTTGATAACATCATTGTAGAGGTTTTTTAAAACAGCTTTTTCTATGCTAATTAGAGCTAACCTGCTCAAACTTTCTTGTCTGTGCGAATTTCTTGCATAATTATGAATTCTCCTTAGGTATGCAAAGGGACACTCTACTGTAGCACTTGTTGCTGGTAGAGTTAATATTGATTCACAATGCTGTAGAAACTCTGCCAGATCAGATTGGAGCCTGGTGCAGCCATCTGGTTCACCAGTCCTCAGTCAAATCGTCCAACCCATGCTAGCATGGAAAGCAGATGTTAAATGATGATGATGAAAGCTTCATTAACTGGGGAAAGGCTTAATCTAATCCACTATTATGCTGAATGTAAAATAAATCTTGCATAGACTTTCCTTTTAGTCCAGCATCTTTGTACAAGGTAGTAAGTTCACTTCTTAACTTTTGGCTGTCAAAATTGGTCCCCATTAGAATGTTTAAGGCAAACTAGAGATGTTTCCTGGATGTTTTTATTTTGTCTCATTGGGTCGAGAAGTGCTAAAAAATGTAATTCATTTAAACTTTGAAATCATATTTCAATTTGCTCGCAAATTAAATCTATAATTTTGTAGAACAGCTGCCCTTTCTTCTATTCCAAATGCATTTTTTCTTTTCTTCATTTGAGGATAAATGCTATCAACGTTACCCCAAAATTTAGAAAATTCATACATTTTTCTTTCAAAATTTACACAATTTCATTTACTTTATGAATACAGCAGGATATGTCAAATGTTTTTTTCTGGAGGATGTCAAATGCTGTATTTGTGTAAATAAAAATACCTTCAAACACATTTAACAAAAAATTGAATTCATAATTTTGTAAATTAGAATACAATACCTGAGCATAGGTATAGCTTTCCATGTCCCTCTTACTTGAATCATCAATGATGTTTAGGAATAAATTAGCAAGTTGCTCATGATATTCACGAACTGTTTCTACCAACGAATGATTCATTTTCCAAAAGTTGGTGCCACTTTTGGAAAATTTCAATATCTAATACATGCACACGTTTAGATGACTTACAAAAAAATAACAAAAAGACTTTATCAGTGAAAAAACTTATCACATTCTTAAGATTTGTAGCCGCTTGAGTCAGAACTAGATTTAATCTATGGGCTATACAATGAAAAAAAAAGGGTGTTCTGTAATTTGAAAAAGTATAAAATATTATTTGAATAAATGCAGAAAACTATGCACGTGTTATCTTTTCCCTGTTTTGTTGATGGAAGCAGAATGTCAACTTGTTTCACTTTTCCTATGTAAGTGTTACATAGCAACGTAAGATTATATATACAGTTGCGGCCAAAATGTTCAGAACGGCATTGTTTTCGTCAGAAAAGTAGGTATAAGTTTTTATCAAAGTTGTTTTATATTCTATAATTTTCACAGACGATAAATACAATATCATTTGTTATTGCCTGAGATCATTTTGGCCGCCATGGGTTTTGGAGTAAATCACTAAATCATCCATAACTTTTGTATTATCCTCTCAAGTTACACCAAAATCTCAGGCAATAACAAATAATATTGTATTTATTGTCTGTGAAAATTATAGAATATAAAACAACTTTGATAAAACTTATACTTGCTTTTCTGACGAAAACAATGCCGTTCTGAACATTTTGGCCGCAACTGTATATCATAGGTATTACGAATTGGCAGAAACTTAATCTAAATGTGTAAGTATATAGATTAATATCTAAAACTATTCGTTATCAGCTCTTACTAAGAAAAAATTGTCTTTGTGGCATTTTTATTGGAAAAAAGAATAAAAATATTACACCACATGGATGCAACTGCTCATGTTGCTTCCCTTGCACAGACCTTTTGTGTCGTCTGCCACTGCTTGTCGTCTCATGCTATTTTCCAAAAAACTGTTATCTATATACCAACATCAAACCACGACATCAAGTGACCTTACTTGACCAATCGCAGCCCACCTTATGCTAATAACAATCAACTTCTGTCATTATTCAAAATGGCTGACAACTAGCATCACACTTGAAACTCAAGTGTGCCAACGAATTAAAATCAAAAATAGGTGCAGGAGCGGCTCTATGGGTGCAAGAGTGGCTCTATGGGTGCAAGAGTGGCTGTGTGATAAGTAGCTTGTTTACCAACCACATGGTTCTGGGTTCAGTCCCGCTGTGTGGCACCTTGGGTAAGCGTCTTCTACTATAGCCTCGGCTAACCAAAGTTTAACGAGTGGATTTGGTAAATGGAAACTGAAAGAATCCCGTCATATATATGTAAGTATATATATATCTATATATATATATATATATATATATATATATATATATATATATATATATATAGGAGTGGCTGTGTGGTAAGTAGCTTGTTTACCAACCACATGGTTCTGGGTTCAGTCCCTCTGTGTGGCACCTTGGGCAAGTGTCTTCTACTATAGCCTCGGCCGACCAAAGCCTTGTGAGTGAATTTGGTAGACAGAAACTGAAAGAAGCCCATCGTATATATGTATATATATATATATATATACATATGTATGTATGTATGTGTGTGTATATATTTGTGCATCTGTGTCTGTCCCCTAACATCGCTTGAAACCAATGGTGGTGTGTTTACGTACCTGTAACTTACCGGTCCGGCAAAAGAAGCCGATAGAATAAGTACTAGGCTTACAAAGAATAAGTCCTGGGCTCGATTTGCTCGACTAAAGGCGGTGCTCCAGCATGGCCACAGTCAAATGACTGAAACAAGTAAAAAAGTAAAAGAGTATATATATATATATATATGAATATATGTATATATAGTATTCATGACTGTAGGTCTTTTTAAGCAACACTATGAGTTACAAGCTTTGTAGCCAAATACAATATGTCCATGGATAGAAAACTAGAAGTATCAACTGAACACGTTTCAATTCATGTTGGAACTGTCATCAGCAACTGTGCATTTTCCCTAACTAATCATAAACACACTGATTATAAACCTACTAACACTAGGTATTAATTAAACTAAACTCTGTGAATAAAGTTGCAAATTTTAAGATACTTTTAGATAAAACTAGCAGTATCGCCCGGCGTTGCTCAGGTTTGTAAGGGAAATAACTATATAAGCATTTTTAGAGAGTTACTTCCCTTATAGATGCCAATTCGGGCTTTCTTAGCCATTTCTGTTTTGGTGTCTTCAAGCCATGAAGTCGTTGTTCTAAAAGAACGCTGGTCTCCTTGACAACGCTTTACGACGTTGATTTCCTTACACTCCCTTCCCCACAGCTTCACGAGGGAGGGAAGAAGGGGAGAAGCAAACAGGTGCAGGTGTGACCATGGACGCCAACTCCGCCGCCATCGACACACGAAAAATTATGCATTAAAATGGAATAAAAAATTATGTTAAATTATTTTTTAAATCGTAGACTCATCATAGACGCGCGCTAATAGCCAGACGGGCTCGATATGAATCACGACTATAAGATACCCGAATTTGGTTAAACTGCACTGCAAAATGTGGGAGGAGTTAGGAATCTAAATCGTAGGAGACAGACACTCTCACAACTACAGTTTTATATATATAGATATCTATGCCGCTATGTTAACAGACCTTCATTTCATTGCTATAATGCGCTACAGAACATATCAACAAGTTTTCTGTATGTTTTCCTATCTGTAAACCTCTTACATAAGCAAATTGTTTGCGATAGTCATAACACATGGTAGTGAAGAAAAACAATCCTAGTGATATACTCTATTGATACAATGCTAATAAAGCAGTAATTTCCCATTCATAAGTAGCTGACTCAGTCTTTTTCTTAATCTCTATTTTGTTTATCATATTAAATTCTATTTCACATTTGTCTATTGCATATAATGTGTTATGATTTTCTTTTTCCATACTTGCTTTTATTTTACATGGATTAGTTAAAGTGCTGGAGGACCTACAGTCAATAATTTTTGTTCAACATTATCTCAATGTAACAAAAAATCTGCTTAATTAGTTTTATATGCAATTTAGATTTCCAATATGTAATTACTATTTCCATTTCTTTTCCACATAATTCACACATATATATGCATACATAATGTATATATATATATATATATATATATATATATTTACACATGTGTGTACATTCATATATAGTATGTATATGTATGTATATATATATATATATATATATACATACGCACACACACACAATTGTAAATACATATATGCTGAGCGCTGCTGCTGAAGGCACATGGCTCAGTGGTTAGAGCGTCAAGCTTACGATCGTGAGGTTGTGAGTTCGAATCCTGGACCGGGCTGCATGCTGTGTTCTTGAGCAGGACACTTTATTTCACGTTGCTCCAATTCCCTCAGCTGTAGAAATGAGTTATGACGTCACAGGTGCCAAGCTGTATCGGCCTTTGCCTTTCCCTCCGATAACATCAGTGGTGTGGAGAGGGGAGGCTGGTATGCATGGGCGACTGCTGGTCTTCCATAAACAACCTTGCCCAGAATTGTGCCTGGGAGGGTAACTTTCTAGGTGTAATCCCATGGTCAGTCATGACCAAAAGGGGTCTCAGCAGAATATATATCTATATAATTGGCATTCTGTCAGTACAATGATGCAATCAATGGAACAAGTTGCTCATGAAATTAACATGCAAGTGGCTGAGTGCTCCACAGACATGCATAACCTTAACATAGTTCTCAGGGAGATTCAGCATGACACAGAGTGTGACAAAGCTGGCCTTTTGAAATACAGGTGCTACTCATTTTTGTCAGCTGAGTGGCATATTCTTTTATTCGTTTATTTGTTTCAGTCATTTGACTGTGGCCATGCTGGAGCACCACTTTTAGTTGAGCAAATCAACACCAGAACTTATTCTTTGTAAGCTTAGTACTTATTCTATCGGTCTCTTTTTGCCGAAACGCTAAGTTATGGGAATGTGAACACACCAACATCGGTTGTCAAGCGATGGTGGGGGACAAACACAGACACACAAACACACACACACACACATATATATATACGACTGGCTTCTTTCAGTTTCCGTCTACCAAATCCACTCACAAGGCTTTGGTTGGCCCGAGGCTATAGTAGAAGACACTTGCTCCAGGTGCTACGCAGTGGGACTGGACCCGGAACCATATGGTTGGTAAGCAAGCTACTTACTCCACAGTCATTCCTAAGACAAAGTAAAAATAATGGTCATTAAATATTTTTCCTTTTTAGAGCAAATTTGGTTTACATCTGTTTCCAGTAGTCATTATATGTATGTTCTGGTTATAAGCAGAAATGGCTCTGATGAAGGTATCATTAATTCTTAGCAGTGTGTTCAATTTTTCTCAGCTGATAATAAACTTATCAGCTACATACCTATAATGTCTACTGGAAACACCTGTACTCCAAATTTGCGCTAATAGAGAAAAAATTTGCAATGACCATTATTTATACCTTGTCTTATATATCACTCTGTGTAAAAATTAGTTTGTCTGGAGCCCATCCACAGATTTGCTATATAGAATTGTGATGAAGCATAACCTTAGACCCTGCCAGAAGAATACTTAGATTTCTTTACTAATCTGAATAATATTGTTAGTCTGGTGTGCCAACAGAGATCTTATGAAATATTTTGCCCGTATCAACAGTCCCTCACTAGTAGCTCTGTTATATATACATAGAAGCAGATGTGGTTGTGTGTTAAGAAGTTGCTTCCAAACCATATGGTTCTGGGTTCAGTCTCAAATCTACTCTCAAGGCTTGGGTAAGTGTCTTCTGCTATAGCTTTGGGCCAACCATGACCTTGTGAGTGGATTTGGTAGACAGAAGCTGAAAACGACTATCATATATATATTTTTATATATATATAGTAGTTGTAAGCAAACCAGAAAGGCTTTGTAAGTTATGGAGAGAAAGCTACTATGGAAGACACATAGTATAATACTAACAGTATAATTATATAGCATAATAATATATATCCTCCGACCTGTAGTAGATGACCTTTCTCTCTGAAAATTACAAAGCTTTTCTGGTTTGTTTACAAATATTATATGTAGTATTAGACAGTTTAAGTAGATATTCATTAAATTTGGCTGAAATTGATGGGTGAGCATTTGGCCCAACTGGATGCACAAGGAGCCATTTTAGCGTGGGTTTGATTCTGGCTGGAGTTATCGCATTATATATCAGCCAATTTTTGCATTTAAAAATTATCACTTTAAATCAGAGAATATATATTATGATATATTATTATACAGTTACATATATATGTTTTTGTGTGTGTTTTTGTATTTGTGTTTGTCCTCACCACCATCAATTGACAACCGATGTTGGTGTGTTTACATTCTCGAAAATTAGCAGTTTGGCAAAAGAGACTAATAGAATAAGTACTAGGCTTACAAAGAATAAGTCCTGGGGTCAATTCCTTCGATTGAAAGGCGATGCTCCAGAATGGCCACAGTGAAATGATTGAAACAAGTAAAAGAATAAAAGAATATACATACACATGCACACATACATATATATGCATGATTTCAGTTTCCTTCTTGCAAATCAACTATCAAGGCTTGGGTTAGCCTAGAGCTGTAGTTGATGACCTTTGTCTTAAGTGCTATACAATGGAGCTAATTCTGAAATCACATGTTTGGGAAGTAAACATTCCATCCAAACCTTCTTAGACACACTCTGTGTGTGTGTTGTGTTGTGTATGTGTGTGCATACATGTGTGTGCATGCATGTGTGTATGCACGTGTGTGGTGTGTGTGTGTGCACGTATGTGGTGTGTGTGTATGTGTATGTATCTCTTTACTTCACTAAAAAAAAAATTAATGCACCCTTTTAAAGCCTAGCCAGGCTCATGGGCCCAGTTTCCCAGTTTATATGACATATGTGTTCCCCAGCTGGACGGGACACCAGTCCATTGCAGCGTTACTCATTTTTGCCAGCTGAGTGCACTGGAGCAACGTGAAATGAAGTGTTTTGCTCAAGAACATGTCGCGTTGCCCGGTCCAGGAATCGAAACCACAATCTTACGTTCATGATGCTGACATCCTAACCACTAAACCACACACCTCCACCTTTACTTCATTATTGGATCCTAATTGTAAACAAACACCAATGTCATAGAAATGGTGACAATGATTCACAATCTTTTGCGAAAACATGTCCAAAGTTTCTGATATTTATGCCCAAAAGGTTAAGAAACTGGTGAAGGTTGGTGACAGGATAAGCATTCCGCTATAGAAAATTTGTTTCAATAAATTTTTTCTCTGAACCAAGCAATCATGAGAATAGGGGTATTGAAATGGTGATAACAATGATGCTGATGGTAATGGTGGTGATTATGGCGACATCTAATGAAAGAAACCATTAATAAAGCTCAAAAGAGTTGTCTGTTCCATCTGTCACAATTCTACTAAGGTGAAAAATCGGTGATTATAGATAAAGCAATTAATTTAACTTGTTTTCCTTTCGTTGATTAAATTAATTTAACTTACATTTTCAGTTTAAAAGATTTAAGGTTATATTAACACATTTATTCAAGTTAATGATTTTTAAAATTGTTAACATAATCTACTAAATCATCCTAATTTGTACTGAAGAAACCATTTCTGTTTTCACCTTTGAAGCTAATTCTTTTATTGTTCATATCTATGAAAGCAAAGCAAAATCTCGTACACAGTCTAAGTTCAATCAGGATGAAATATTCCTTTTTGCTTTCAATAGTAAAAGGCATAATATATTATACATTAAAGACTATGAATAATGTAAGCTTGTAATACAGGAATCTGAGGTGTATATGTGTATTATGTGTATGTATATATATATATACGTGTGTGTGTGTATTATGTGTGTGTGTATATATATATATATGTGTGTGTGTGTATATATATTAATGTAGAGGTGCATGGCCTAGTGGTTAGGGTGTCAGCATCATCATCGTAAGATTGTGGTTTCGATTCCGGGACCAGGCGACTCATTGTGTTCTTGGGCAAAATACTTCATTTCACGTTGCTCCAGTCCGCTCAGCTGGCAAAAATGAGTAATGCTGCAATGGACTGGCGTCCCATCCAGCTGGGGAACACATACGCCATTGAAACCGGGAAACTGGGCCCATGAGCCTGGCTAGGCTTTAAAAGGGTGCATTTATTTTTTTATATATATTTACATATGTGTGTGTGTGTATATATATATATATTTGTGTCTGTGTTTGTGTTGAGGCGCAATGGCCCAGTGGTTAGGGTAGTGGACTTGTGGTCATAGGATCATGGTTTTGAATCCCAGACTGGGCGTTGTGAGTGTTTATTGAGTGAAAACACCTAAAGCTCCACAAGGCTCTGGCAGGGGGTGCTGGCGGACTTTACTGATTTCTTTCACCACAGCTTTCTCTCACTCTTACTTCCTGTTTCTCTTGTACCTGTATTTCAAAGGGCCAGACTTGTCATGATCTGTGTCACACAGAATCTCCCTGAGAACTACGTTAAGGGTACATGTGTCTATAGAGTTCTCAGCCACTTGCACGTTAATTTCATGAGCAATCTGTTCCTTTGATTGGATCAACTGGAACCAACAGAGTACCACAATATATAAATAAATAAATAAATATTTATATATATATTGAGAGTGTGTGTGTGTGTGATTTACGTGGGGTTGATGCCTAATAAAATTAAATTAAGGGTGACCTAGCACATGCACTCATTTAAAAATAAAACATTGATTAATTCTACTGACCTTAGCAAATATATATAAGCAATAGGATATCCAGAGGTAATGCAGTACAACCGTTTCTAGCAACTCTATTTAATTGAACAATGCAACCATTATATCAATTTAAATGCAGAGCAATACTCAGCTGCATCAATACATGAAATTAAATTAAATTAAAGCAGGTGGACACATAGAATAACTTTACTTAAAACCTCCAAGAAGATAAGGAGATAGACAAAGAACATGCTGTCTTCACTTCAGCTTAGAAGCTACTAAGGTATCAGGAAGAAGGACTTGTTAGAGATCTATAATAAGTCTTTCTTCGTGATATCTTAGTAGCTTCTAAGCTTCTAAGCTGAAGTGAAGACAGCATGTTCATTGTTTATCTCTTTACCTTCTTGGAGGTTTTAGATAAAATTATACTAATGTGTCCATCTGTTTTAATTTAATTTAATTTTATGTATTTATGCAGCTGAGGATTGCTCTGCATTTAAACTGAAGTAAAAACTGCATTGTTTAATGAAATGGAGTCGTTTGAAACGATTGTACTGCATTACCTCTGGATATCCTGTTGCTTATTTTGATATATATATATATATATATATATATATATATCTACATATATTCATACATTCATATACAAACATATATATATATATTCATAAATACATACATATACATATATACGTACATACATACACACATACACACACACCACACAATATAATATATTCATAAATACATACATATACATATATACGTACATACATACACACATACACACACACACACACACATATATATATATATTCATAAATACATACATATACATATACGTACATACATACACATATACACACACACACACACACACACATATATATATATATTCATAAATACATACATATACAATATACGTACATACATACACACATACACACACACACCATATATATATAATCATAAATACATACATATACATATATACGTACATACATACACACATACACACACACACACACACATATATATATATATTCATAAATACATACATATACATATATACGTACATACATACACACATACACCACACACACACACACACATATATATATATATTCATAAATACATACATATACATATATACGTACATACATACACACATACACACACACACACACACACACACATATATATATATATTCATAAATACATACATATACATATATACGTACATACATACACACATACACACACACACACACACACATATATATATATATTCATAAATACATACATATACATATATACGTACATACATACACACATACACACACACACACACACACACATATATATATATATTCATAAATACATACATATACATATATACGTACATACATACAACACACCATACACACAACACACACACCACCACACATATTATATTATTCATAAATACATACATACATATACATATATACGTACATACATACACACATACACACACACACACCACACACATAATAATATATATTCATAAATACATACATACATATACATATATACGTACATACATACACACATACACACACCACACACACACACACACATATATATATAATATTTACATACATAAATACATAATATACATATAACGTACATACATACACACATACACACACCACACCACACCACATATATATATATTCATAAATACATACATATACATATATACGTACATACATACACACATACACCACACACACACCACACATATATATAATTCATAAATACATACATATACATATATACGTACATACATCCACACAAACACACACACAACACACATATATATATATATATTCATAAATACATACATAACATATACGTACATACATACACACATACACCACACAACACACATATAATATATATATTCATAAATACATACATATACATATATACGTACATACATACACACATACACACACACACACACACAACCACACATACATATATATATATTCATAAATACATACATATACATATATACGTACATACATACACACATACACACACACACACACACACACATATATATATATATTCATAAATACATACATACATATACATATATACGTACATACATACACACTACACACACACACACACACATATATATATATATTCATAAATACATACATATACATATATACGTACATACATACACACCACACACACACCACACACACACACTATATATATATATTCATAAATACATACCACATATACATATATACGTACATACATACACACATACACACACACACACACACACACACATATTATATATATTCATAAATACATACATACATATATACGTACATACATACACACATACACACACACACACACACACACATATATATATATATTCATAAATACATACATATACATATATACGTACATACATACACACATACACACACACACACACACACACACATATATATATATATTCATAAATACATACATATACATATATACGTACATACATACACACATACACACACACACACACACACATATATATATATATTCATAAATACATCATATACAATATACGTACTACATACACACATACCACACACAACACACACACACTATATATATATATTCAAAATACATACATACATACATATATACGTACATACATAACACACACACACACACATATATATATATATTCATAAATACATACATATACATACATATATACGTACATACATACACATACACACACACACACACACACATATATATATATATTCATAAATACATACATATACATATATACGTACTACATACACACATACCACACACACACACACACACACATATATATATATATTCAAATACATACATATACATATATACGTACATACATACACACATACACACACACACACACACACATATATATATATATCATAAATACATACATATACATATATACGTACATACATACACACATACACACACACACACACACCACATATATATATATATCATAAATACATACTATACATATATACGTACATACATACACACATACACACACACACACACACACACACATATATATATATATTCATAAATACATACATATACATATATACGTACATACATACACACATACACACACACACACACACACACACACATATATATATATTGCTTGAACAGAACAAATTTGTGGAGGTACATGGCTTAGTGCTTAGAGAGTTGTAGTTTAGATTCTTGGACTTGGCGATGCTTTGTGTTCTTCAGTAAAAAACACTTCTTTTCAGATTGCTCCTATCCATTCAGTAGGTAAGAAGAACAATCATGTTATGGACTGATGTACTATCCATAAGGTAAATATATGTTCTATGCAATCCATGAAACCGGCCTTACAAGACTATGGTTGAAGAAGAACCTCTGCTGTCACTCTCTGAAAACAAGTTTAACATGTTAACATAAGGAGTAAAGAGTATAGTTTATTCTATGTACTTGTATGTATACTCTTTTACTCTTTTACTTGTTTCAGTCACTTGACTGTGGCCATGCTGGAGCACCAGTTTTAGTCAAGCAAATCAATCCCTGGACTTATTCTTTGTATGCCTAGTACTTATTCTATCGGTTTCTTTGCCGGACCTCTAAGTTATGAGGATGTAAACACACCAGCATTGGTTGTCAAGTGATGTTGGGGGCACAAACACAGACACACAAACATATACATACACATACACACACACACACATACATATATACATATATACGATGGGTGTCTTTCAGTTTCCATCTACCAAATCCACTCACAAGGCTTTGGTAGGCCCAAGGCTATAGTAGAAGACACTTGCCCAAGGTTCCACACAGTGGGACTGAATCCGGAACCATGTGGTTTGTAGGCAAGCTACTTACCACACAGCCACTCCTATGCCTATGAAAATAAAAACATAAAACTATATCTTTATATAATTACTGTTTCCATATTATCACTTAGCTGAAAATATAGTGATGCAAATATTCATAATGTAAGTTTGATGAAGTAGAAAGTAGAAAGTAGAGAGGAAAGGAGGATAAGATGTTACTTCATGAAAAATATTTAAGTGTAAATATTTTTGCATGTCTTCTGGCTAAAAAAGATCTTTATAGTAGAAGAAATATATCATACTTAACAGACGAGGATCTGACTTACGCGGATGTTCAGCTCATCAAAGTTTTGGCTAATTTTTTTATATGTAGTTTAAATGAATAAGTAGGCATTTTGCATATCCCATTTCCAAAACATAGGAAGTAACATTGCTATCTTCTTTATCATTGCTTGTGATCTAAAGTAATAGATTCTTTTTTTTTTGAGAAGGACTTTCTTATTTCTTTATTGCCCACAAGGGGCTAAACATAGAGGGGACAAACAAGGACAGACAAAGGGGTTAAGTCGATTACATCTAGCCCAGTGCGTAACTGGTACTTAATTTATCGACCCCGAAAGGATGAAAAGCAAAGTCGACCTTGGCGGAATTTGAACTCACAACGTAACGGCAGACGAAATACCTATTTCTTTACTACCCACAAAGGGCTAAACACAGAAGAGACAAACAAAGACAGACAAACGGATTAAGTCGATTATATCAACCCCAGTGCATAACTGGTGCTTATTTAATCGACACCGAAAGGATGAAAGGCAAAGTCGACCTCGACGGAATTTGAACTCAGAACGTAGCAGCAGATGAAATACCACTAAGCATTTTGCCAAGAGTGCTAATGTTTCTGCCAGATCGCCACCTTGAAAGTCCTTTGAGAAGGACTTTCTGTTCCAAGAAACAGCCTCCCAGTTTTTATGGGGGTGAGGTTATTGTAACTGCTATTTCTGTTTGTGTTATTGCTGTTCTTGTTATTATTGATCCAAATCCAGTGAGATATGGCTAGCCCATTATACGCTTACAACTGTGTTTCATTCCACAGTCTTAATCAGTGGTGAATACAGTCATTAGAGTGCAGCCATGCTAGGTTACAAGACTAGGTTACAAGACTATAGAGTGCAGCCATGCTAAGTTACAAGACTATAAACACATTAACACCAGTTGTGAAGCAGTGATGGGGGTCAAACACAGACACAAACACACACACACACACACATGTAGATTGATAGAGAGACAGACAAACAGACAGACGGACAGACAGACAGACAGACAGACAGACAGACAGACAGACAGATAGATAGACAGACAGACAGACAGACAGATAGATAGATAGATAGATAGATAGATAGATAGACAGACAGACAGACAGACAGACAACAGATAATAGGTAGATAGATAGTAGATAGATAGATAGATAGTAGATAGATAGATAGACAGACAGATAAATAGATAGATAGATAGATATATAGATAGATAGATGAGATAGATAGATAGATAGATAGATAGATAGATAGACGATGGGCTTTTTCAGATTACATCTACCAAATTCACTTGCAATGCTTTGGTTAGCCAGAGGCTATAGTAGAAGACACTTGCCCAAGGTTCCACACCGTAGGATTGATATGACTGGTGTGTCCTGGTATTCCTGCCAATCAAGGCTGGGTAGCAAGCTTCATACCACACAGCCACTCCTGCGTTTGCAGTATATATATGTATATATATACGGACGCTAAATGATGATATATATATATATATATATATATATACATATGCATCTATGTGTGTGTGTATATATGTGTGTGTGTGAGTGTGTATTTAAAATATATAGAAACATATATATTGCGCACACACTTGTATGCATACACTTCCCCACACATCTATGTTGATATATATATATTATATATATGCATATATATATATGCATATATATATATATATATATTGCTATATATATATGCATATATATATACATATATACATATTATATATACATATACATATATACATATATATATGTATATATATATATATATATAATATATAATATATATATATATATATATATATATATATAAATATATTTTGTGAAATAGAAAGATGAATAATCTTGTTGCAGATTAATCAAAAGTTTAACTGATACCTTGGTAGCAAAATCACAGCAGAAGACAGCACGGTTGGAGGTACAACCATATGGTGTTGCAACCGTGCGTTGGTGCGGATAATTGAATTTTAATTATTATTAGTGAATTGAAGAAATGGAGTTGAACGAAGATTGAACAGAAATCGTTTTATGCATTCTACACGTGTTTCGAAAGGCACAATTTACAAATTCCGATTGAATAAGGAGACCATATTGTGTCTTTCTCTTCAGGAAGAAATAAGAAATCCATTGGAAAAAACAAAAACAGAACAGAGGGGCGAGCAAAACAAATCGAACGAGGCTCCTAAGAGCCCATGGCCAACTGTTTATCAATGTATGTTGAAAACTGGTGTGGTGTGGTGTGCGTGAAGGTTTTGACGGGTCAAGCAGCGGTCATTCCGGTGCTTAGATGTTCTTTGTGACCGAGACTAAAGTTCTGACTATTTAAAGAATATTAGGTGTATTATATGGGGCGGGAACAAAATCTACTTAGAAAAGTGTGTGTGTGCTGGTTCTATGTGTTCGTATG
>NC_043008.1:62997574-63087574 GCF_006345805.1 Octopus sinensis
ACTGGTACTCATTTTATTGATTCTGAAAGGTTGTTCTCTGTGGAATTTTAGCTTAGAATGTAAATGCCACTAAGCATTTTGCTTGGCATGCTAATAATTTTGTCAACTCACCACTCTTAAAGCATTAATTAATAATGGTTTTTAAGCTCTGGCACAAGACCAGCAATTTTGGGGGAAGAAGTTATGTTAATTACATTGACCCCAGTGCATAAGTATTACCTATTTTATTGATTCTGAAAGAATGAAAGACAAACTCAATGACAGAAGAATTTGAACTCAGAACAGGAAGACGGTATCTGGCAAATTTGTCTTCCACAATTCTTTGACAACAATTCATATACCACAATTTATCTACAGATACAATTTATTTAAAACTACACACATACACACACACAACTACACAAAAACACACGCATTAAACCACGCATACACACACATACAACCACACACATACAACCACACACATGCACACACACATACAACCACACATGCACATTCAGCCACACACCCATACATACAACCACACAGGCACACACATATACAGCTACACACACGCACATACAACCACACACACATACACACACACACACATACAATGTAGATGAATTGTTGTAGACAAATTGTTGTAGACGAATTCACCTAGTACCCATGAAGACAGATGAAATGCCAGTAGGCATGCTAACCATTTTACCCACTCAACACCTTTATGTAAGTTAATATTAAAAAATTGCACATAACAGAATAAAATTTTCTCCCAACGCTCTGCAGTAGTTAAACATCCAATTTCACTTAGAACATCCAATGCAGAAATTTCAAAGAACCACAACAGTGAAATGTATACTAGTAACAAAAGATATAAATCTGTGTTTATGATCATTTCTCCTGCATTTGCTCTGTATACCATAACCAGCAATAGTACTAAGTATAATATTAACCAAACCACTATAGAAACAGGCTCTATAATACAAGGTGACACCAAAAAAACTGAACCCATAAAAATTTTATTAAATCTGACAAAGGTCCAGCAAATTACTTGAAATTTGCTAGACTTAAACTTCAGTCTGTGTTTGATCATTCCCTTAGCATAAAAGTCCTGTTCTTTTCAAAATATGTTTCAAATGGCATATGTCATGCAAGCACATGCATATGTCATGCAAAATTGTCAAATACTCGAACACATTCCTCTTTGAGGATTTCCTTGATTTCTGTTATGATTGCTGCCTTCAGTTCACTAATCGTTTGAGGGTTGTTCTGGTAAACATTATCCTTGAGATACCCCCACAGATAAAAATCTGGTTTGTTTGTTCCTTATCGAGCCATGCTTGGCTCATAAGGGCCGGTTTCCTGGTTTCTTTGGCATATAGGTTCCCACCTGGATGGGATGCTGGTCCGTCGCAGGTGAGCTGGAAGATGCAGGAGGAAAGAGTGAGAGAAAGTTGTAGCAAAGGAGTCAGCAGAAGTTCACCATTACCTTCTGCTGGAGCCGCGTGGAGCTTAGGTGTTTCGCTCATAAATACACACATCGCCTGGTCTGAGATTCAAAACCGCGATCCCTCGACTGCAAGTCCACTGCTCTAGCCACTAGGCCATGTGCCTCAACAAGTGGAATCATTACCTTCTGTCTGAGCTGCATGGGGCTTAGGTGTTTCACTCATAAACACACACATCGCTCTGTCTGAGATTCAAACTTGCGATCCCTCGACCACGAGTCTGCTGCTCTAACCACTAGGCCATGTGCCTCCTCAAGTCCAGTGAACGCAGTGCCCACTCAATGTCACACTTCCTGCTGATCAGTCTCTCCTGAAATTGCTCTCTCAGCCAGGCTATGGAGTCATATGATGCATGAGGGGAATCTTGCTGGAACCACTGTTCATCTTGATCTATCCTTCTATGTCATTTTATTCAAATAGTATTATTCAAAGATTTGTGGGTTCTGTTTTCTGTACAATGTATGTGAAACCCTAAACTCACCAGTGGCAGAAACTGACTTATTGGAAGTCCACCTGAAGATTGTCGATCAAGACAAGAAACAATTGTAGTGGCGGTTTTTTTGACTATTTATTAAAATTTTATGTATTGATTAAGTCTTTCCTTGTTTGTTTTGCAAAATAGTGGTTTTGTCTCTAATAATATTTTATAATATTTTACTATAAAATTGGATTTAATCCTAAATCTGATTTTTTCCCTGTAAATTTGGATTTATTCCCTAATATTTATTATATATATATATATATATATCAGTGAGCTGGCAGAATTGCTAGTGTGCCAAGCTAAATGTTTAGCAACATTTTGTCCATTTTTATGTTTTGAGTTCAAATTCTGCTGAGGTTGTCTGTGCCTTCCATCTTTTCAATATCAATAAAATAAGTACCAGTTGAGTACTAGGGTTGATGTAATTCACTTACCCCCAACCCTGAACTTGCCAGCCTTGTGCCAAAATTTGATATGAATACATATAATATGCATAATATATGCATATGTAGTGTGTGCATGCGTGTGTGTATTTGTGTATGATAGTGTGTGTGTGTGTGTCTGTGTATATGTGTGTGTGTGTGTGTGTGTGATATTGTTGCCAACAGATCCAATTGTCCTTCATGTCAATAGTAACATTTTAAGATATTAAAATAAATCGAAGAAATATGGGAATGCTCCTCCACATGGAAATAGAAACTTGCATAATTGCTCTCCTTTTTCGTTTTTTTCAGGTTTTCTTTTTTCTTTTCCTCTATGTTGACTAATGCATCTGCTTCTTAATGTAATGATATTCTTTGTGAAACATCTCCTGTAGGGGATGTTCTGCATCACCTTTTGCAGAACTTATCATATATGATACCGACTATTTAATTGGTCCAGGCTCAGTTATACATTTACAAAATGAAATGTTTCTGCCCATCAATTAACTTTAATCACAACTTGCAACCTTTCAATCACTTCTTTAGCTTAAATAGGCCAACACTTTTAGTTGCACACTCAATGATACCAACTGCGATATCCTCTGTATGCAATCATATTTAGAACCATCATGCTAACAGTGTATCGTCAATGCAATCAACATGATTACATTGATCCTACACAACATTACTGTGCCAACTGTTCTTCCAATCATACCAAGTATTCATCTGCTGCATGTCTTGAAGCATTCTGCTATATACCACATTATATATTAGCTGCAAATATCTGTTACATCACTGTAACTATTAGCACGACCGTTCGAATATGCAGCAGCATCAAACTTCATTGCAATCGTTTCCTTGCATAATTATTACCACTTCGTCTACCACCAACATCAATCATTACCATGCCATCCTATTGTAAAAAAAAAATAATAATAAATAAAGCCACAACAGCAGCAGCTACAGTAACAGCACACACTTCTGTAATAACGCTGCATATATAATAACTTCCAACATCTCTCTGCAGTAACTATCAAAACACCAACTACACCCCTTTCTATAACATTGGCTCCACTATCACTGCTAAACATACATGTATAACCATTACTGTTAACCACAACCATAATCACTACCATTACTAACAAGAGCAATGCCACTGCTATTACTCTTACCACCTTCACCTCTACCAACTGTCCATAAAATATGAAGCAAGAGCCTCTTCATTTTCCAATTTGCAGACTATGTAATTGTTTTAAATACAGAAACACTGCAGTATTGTTACAAATTGTTCGGCCCTAATTATAACTGTCAGTTGATTCTTTTATATTTTCATAATTGATCTCTCCTGAATATAGTTCAAAGTAGTCTTTTAGAGAATTATATTTTACATAACTCAGACTGCATTCATATTTTCCATGTAATATTGCTTTACCAGAATCATAGATTGTGTGTTAAGCATCAACTATGCAGTCCTGTGTATTCACTTATGCTTTTCTCTACGGGCTTTGGTATTATATTTCATTAGCCTTCATAGTAAAATATAATAGAAGATAGCCATGACGATCCATGCTGTATATGCATATATAAGGTTGTTTGCATGCTTATAGTAGCTTGTGTTAAAACTAAGAAGATAAATCAAAACCATTTTATAGATAATAGAAATGGATTGAAGACACACACGCACGCACACACACTCACACACACACACACACACACACCACACACACACACACACAAACATACACACTCACATGCGAGCATGTATATATATATATATTATATATATATATATATATATATATGGAAAATAAAATACAAAATGGGACAAGAACTCAAAACATCCGGACAACTAGATGATATAAAAAAAAAAACACAGACAGGTCTTTTGAAATCTTTTATTTTCAGTCAAGAACCAGATCATCCTTGCAATTTCGCCTGATTAATCTTGACAAATATATATATATTTCGTTTGGCGATTTGGTTGGCAAGATTCTTTATATGTGTCCGTGTGTTGGATCATATTCTTTTGTGTCCGGAGTGAGTCATTTTATTTTTGTGCCTTATAATGTAACACACTCACCGGTAAAATTTCCACTTATTTTTTATTTTTATTTTCCTAAAATTTTCGTTGCATCTTGCAACCTTTTCAATACGGAGTCAAGACTATTGAAAAGGTTGCAAGATACAACGAAAATATTAGGAAAATAAAAATAAGAAATAAGTGATAATTTTACCAGTGCGTGTGTTAAATTATAAGGCACAAAAAGAAAATGACTCTCCCCGGACACAACAGTATATATAGATGGATAGATAGATAGATAGATACATACATACATACTTACATACATACATACATACATGCATACATACATACATAAATAGATGTAGATAGATAGATAACAGAAAATGAATTTTTAAGCATATCAATACTAATTCTAACCACTGTAGAACCAAGCTAAATAACCTTGTCAACAGCATTTCCATCAGAATCGCTACCCTGTCTGAAGACATTTTTTTTAATAATCCTACTTTACTTGCTAGCAGATTCTCAGACAAAATAGAATTTTGTCTGACAGCAAGCTTAAGAATTATTTAGCTCAGCAGAATCCTAAATCTAAACATACAGCGGTAATCCACAATGCTTCTGGCTCTATTGTAAACACCAACAGTGCTAACAATAGCAGATCCCACCCCAACATTACATCCCATCATCGAAGCATGCATATGAAAACCCTAAAACAAGGACAAGATGTCTAATACCTACCAAGCACTCTAAATCTTGAGCCACAGGATTATCTAACACTAGAAAACTACACATCTATTGTTCTACATCTTCCTTCTCCTTAAAGGTAAAGATATTGCCGAAATAGTTTTAAAGTACTATTAAATCAAATTTCTCTCCTACAGCATAAGCAACAACACAAATTCCAACCTGTCCACAATTAAAATCTCCTACTCAGTTACAGCTAACTTTCGATCAATTACAGCAGCTTCAAATAGGCATAAATTCTGCTGATAAACCTCACACAAATTTACCCATAACAATATTAATAACTATCACTCAGCTATAAACTATAATTGCAGGAGAGTAAACATTGGTGAAAGCCGCTAAATTAACTGGAATAATCATAAAAATAACATTAATAATAATAATGATAATAATAATAATAATACTCTCTTTTACTCTTTTACTTGTTTCAGGCATTGGACTGCAGCCATGCTGGAGCACCACCTTTAATCGAGCAACTCGACCCCGGGACTTATTCTTTTGTAAGCCCAGTACTTATTCTATCGGTATCTTTTGCCAAACCGCTAAGTAACGGGGACATAAACACACCAGCATCGGTTGTCAAGCAATGCTAGGGATCAAACACAGACACACAAACACACACATGCATATATATATATACATATATACGACAGGCTCCTTTTCAGTTTCTGTCTACTAAATCCACTCACTAGGCTTTGGTCGGCCCGAGGCTATAGTAGAAGACACTTGCCCAAGGTGCCACGCAGTGGGACTGAACCCAAAACCATGTGGTTGGTAAACAAGCTACTTACCCCACAGCCACTCCTGCACCTATAATGATGATGATAATAATAATAATAATAAATAATAATAATAATAATAATAATAATAATAATAATAATAATAATAATAATAATAATAATAATAATAATGACGATGATGATGATGATGATAATAATAATAATAATAAAATAATAATAATAATAATAATAATAATAATAATAATAATGACGATGATGATGATGATGATAATAATAATAATAATAATAATAATAATAATAATAATAATAATAATAATAATAATAATGACGATGATGATGACGATTTCGTTTATTTGCCACAAGGGTCAAGGATACAAAGATAGACATAAAGTGTTGGGGTTTACTTATAATGAAATGATTTAAAAAGAAGTTAAGTATACACGGTACATACTGAAAAAGAAGGAACAGATGCACACAAAGGTTAAAAAAAATGTGTGAGGAGGATGATAGAGATGTAGCCCTCCTGATGCAGAAGGGATAAATGAGGAACCCCACTGTCCAAGATTTCTCTGAAACCCTAAAGGCAAGTGCCTTCTCCAGTCCCTTCTCTTTAACTTACAGGTTTACTCTGAAAGAGGCACCATCCACTCTTGCCCTTTTTGCAACATTCACCAACCTGTCAATAAACTCAATCGAGGACAGTATTTCTCCCTCCACTCTCAATTTCCTTTTCAAGTGAAACTTAAGAAGTCAATGAGAGCTCATTTGACTGCGACCATGCTGGAGCACCACCTTTACTCGAGCAAATCGACCTCAGGACTTATTCTTTGTAAGCCTAGTACTTATTCTATCTGTCTTTTTTGCTGAATCGTTAAGTTATGGGGACACAAACACACCACCATCAGTTGTCAAACGATGTTGGGGGGGTCAAACACAGACACACAAGCATATACACACACATACATACCTATATATATACATATATATGATGGGCTTCTTTCAGTTTCCGTCTTCCAAATCCACTCACAAGGCATTGGTCAGCCTGAGGCTATAGTAGAAGACACTTGCCCATGGTGCCACGCAGTGGGAATGAACCCACAACCATGTGGTTGGGAAGCAAGCTACTTACCACACAGCCACTCCTGTGCCTATATATATATATTGTTTCTTTTATGTATATTTGCATTTTCTCCTATATGTAAGTAAGTATAAATATGCTAAAATGACTTCATACCTCTTGACTGTGTCTCTGTGTCTTTCTTCTATTACACACATACAGACGTGATATAGCTGTGCTGCTGACAGCCAAGCTCCATTTAGGCAGGCATCGCACTCCTATCTAATAAATTTATGCTTTTTAATTAATATTTTCTTATGGTGCTGAATCATGGAATCCAATATAAAAAGAAAACTAACAAGCAACCTATAAAGGAAGGAAGGGTATTAAGCCATAGAAAATTAACTTCAACGAACTCTGGCCAAAAAATGCAAACATGGAAAAGTAGATGTTAAACAATTGAAAATGTGAATGATGATGATATACATATAGATACATACACACATATACACATATGTATTCACACATTGACACACATTTACACGCACATGTACACATATGTGTCTATATATGTGTATGTGTGTGTTGTGCGCATATATATTTCTATACTGCTCAAAATATAACACTTGAGTTATATTTGACGCAAATAAATATTATTATAGAATCAGGCAGTTAGTGAATCGTTTCAAAAATAACTTTCACAAACGATACAAGATCAATAAATATATGTTATATATATTTGAAAAGGTTAGATATTCGTATATTTGAAAAGTGAGGCTATATATTTAAACAGGGTTATTAAATGTAATGTCAATATTAATAGGCGCAGGAGTGGCTGTGTGGTAAGTAGCTTGCTTGCCAACCACTTGGTTCCGGGTTCATTCCCACTGCGTGGCACTTTGGTCAAGTGTCTTCTAATATAGCCTTGGGCTGACAAAAGCCTTGTCAGTGGATTTGGTTGACGGAAACTGAAAGAAGCCCATCGTATATATGTATATATATGTATGTGTCTGTAGATGTTTGTGTGTCTGTGTTTGTACCCCCCAAGTCCCTGTAACTTAGCGGTTTGGCAAAAGAGACCAATAGAATAAGTACTAGGCTTACAAAGAATAAGTCCTGGGGTCAATTTGCTCGACTAAAGGTGGTGCTCCAGCATGGCCACAGTCAAATGTCTGAAACAAATAAAAGAGTAAAAGAGTATTAACAAAATTTAGGCAGCAGGCTGGTAGAATTGTTAACATGATGGGTGAAATGCTTAGTGGCATTTCGCCTGTCTCATGTTCTGAGTTCAAATTCTGCAGAAGTCAACTTCACTTTTCATTGTTTAAGGGTCAATAACATCAGTACCAGTTGAGTACTGGGGTTGATATAATCAGCTTACTCCATCACCCCAAACTATTGGCCTTGTGCCAAAATTTACGGCTAATATCCTTTTCTACTCTAGGCACAAGGTCCAAAAGTTTTGAGGAGGGGGCCAGGCGATTAGATCGACTCCAGTATGCAACTGGTACTTAACTTATCGACCCCAAAAGAATGAAAGGCAAAGTCGACCTCAGCGAAATTTGAAACAAATATTAACTAGATTTATGTTCTGATTTCAAATTCAGCTGTAGATAACTTGGACTTTCATTCTTCCAGGTGTTGATAAATTCAATGCCAGTGACACGTAAAAGCACCCATTACACTCTCAGAGTCATTAGCATTTGGAAGGGCATCCAGCTGTATAAATACAA
The DNA here is from genome assembly GCF_006345805.1 of Octopus sinensis. NCBI lineage: Eukaryota > Metazoa > Mollusca > Cephalopoda > Octopoda > Octopodidae > Octopus > Octopus sinensis. Next base: position 63,006,268 of record NC_043008.1, read on the forward strand.
AATCAGACTGGAGTCTGGTGCAGCCTTCCAGCATGCAAGCCCAGTCATACTGTTCAACCCATGCCAACATGGACAACAGAAATTAAATGATGATGATACACACACACACACATACACACATATATACACATAGTATGCATTATGTAGGCACTACATATGTGTATATATATGTATATAGATAGATATAGATAGATAGATAGATAGATAGATAGATAGATACATACATACATACATACATACATAGACACACACATACACACACACATACACACACACACTGACACACACATACACAAAAATACATACATATATGGGCTTCTTTCAATTTCCATCAAACAAATCTACTCACAAGTCTTTTATAAGTCCATGTCCATAGAAAAATACACTAGCTCAAAATACCACATTGTGGGACTGTGCCCCAAGCCATGTATCAGAGAAGCAAACTTCTTTGTCTCACAGACATGCCTGTGTCTATGCAATGAGCTGCTGAAAATATTAACTCAAAGATATATATTGATTTAATGTAAGCCTAATGAGAAATTCAGACAGGTTTCATCCAGTCTTATTAGATCTCTTCAGCAAACCATGATATTTCACAGTGCTTCCCAGATGTTGCAATCAGGATCACTATGTAGGTGCAACACACACACACACAAGCTCACACACACACACATACTCACACACACACACACACACACACACACACACACACACACACACAACACACACACACACACACACACACACACACACACACACACACACACAAACTCGCACACACACATATATATGAGTTTTGTTATGATATGTGGTTTGTGCCTGAAGAATATGCTTGAGTTTTCTCAACATATGAAACTATTAGTAATATTTTAATACATCTATTGTGACTTTAAATAAATAATATTTATCTCTCACCAGATGGAGTACATTTTTTGTTGAATTTTCTATCACAGAATTGGATGATGATGATGATGATATACATATATATAATATATATTATATAAATATATGCATATAGGTAAATACCTACATATATATGTATATATACATGCCTATATGGGAACAGGACATAAAAAAAACGTTGAACACAATGAGAAACGAAAACATAAAGACAAAAACATAGAGAACAAATTTTTTTCGAACAACGGAAAAACAAGCAAACAGAGAAACGAGACTGACAACATAAAGAATATTCCCCTTCATCAGTTGTCCCTATTTATATATTGTTTATATTATTATATGATTGAACGCCACACATACATTTCCAAGTAAGTTTTATCTCTCTCTCTCTCTTTGTCTGTCTGTCTGTCCGTCTATCTCTCTCTTTCTCTCTCTCTCTCTCTATACATATATATATATTTCTTCCAAGTAAGTTTTATATATATATATATATATATGTCTTTTACTCTTTTACTCTTTTACTTGTTTCAGTCATTTGACTGTGGCCATGCTGGAGCATCGCCTTTAATCGAGCAACTCGACCCTGGGACTTATTCTTTTGTAAGCCCAGCACTTATTCTATCAGTCTCTTTTGCCGCTAAGTGACGGGGACATAAACACACCAGCATCGGTTGTCAAGCAATGCTAGGGGGACAAACACAGACACACAAAGATATATACACACATACATATATATATATATATATATATATATATATATATATATACGACAGGCTTCTTTCAGCTTCCGTCTACCAAATCCACTCACAAGGCTTTGGTCGGCCCGAGGCTATAGTAGAAGACACTTGCCCAAGGTGCCACGCAGTGGGACTGAACCAGGAACCATGTGGTTCACAAGCAAGCTACTTACCACACAGCCACTCCCACATCTATCTATCTATATATATATATAACGGGAAGCTTTATGAAAATAAACAAAAGACGAAATGTATATGCATACACGCAGAAGTTGCCATGGCAACATGGCTGAAGAAAAATCAGACTTAACAGTTGAATGAGTATTCATACACATAATGAAATGAGTAAGCAAAACTTAATTCCAGCCAATTAAATTTACCTTTAAATTGAGGAGAGTTAAACATAACCCCAAGAAGAGATGAAAACAATTTGGATTTCCATCTCCTTTGTCTTGGCTAAATTTGATTAACTTTAATGATCAAACCTTCGTTATGTCCTCAGCTCCTTACTGTCAAAGAAATCTAATAATCAGAATCGTTTTTTTGCTTCTCATAATTACTACTGCTACCAACACCACCACCACCACCACCACCACCACCATTATCATCATCATCATTATCGTCATCATCATCATCATCATCATCGTTATCATTGTCATCATCATCATCATCATCATCATCATCATTATCATCATCGTTATCATCATCGTTATCATCATCATCACCATCATCGTTATCCTCCTCCTCCTCCTCCTCCTCCTCATCATCATCATCATCGTTATCATCATCATCATCATCATTGTTATCATCATCATCATCATCATCATGATCGTTATCATCATCATGATCGTCATCATCATCATCGTCATCATCATCATCGTCATCCTCATCATCATGATCATCATTATCATCATCATGATCATCGTTATCATCATCATCATGATCATCGTTATCATCATCATCATCATCATCGTCGTCATCATCATCATCGTCATCATCATCATTGTCATCATCATCATCATTGTCATCATCATCATCATCAACATCGTCTACGTCATCTACAGTTTGTTTTCCATGCTGGCATGTGTTGGAAGGTTTGACAGGAGCTGGCTGACTGGAGAGTAGCCCAGGTTGCCTGTTTCGGCATGGTCGCTACAGCTGGATGCCCTTCCTAAAACCGACCACTTCACAGAATGTACTGGGTGCTTTTTTTTACATGGCACCAGATTGGACCCTTAGATGTGGCACCAGCACACCTACTTTTACATAGCACCAGCAAGCACTCAACTATTGCACTTCATGCAGATGGCATTCCTAAGAAATTCCTATTACCATTTCTTAAACATTTAGCCAACTTGCTTCTGTTTACAGGCTCCAAGATCTGTGTATCACAATGATATTGTTGACCAACATGTTTATTATTTCCTTGGCCTGTAACCATGATGTCTTCAAAATGTTACTTAATGGAATATTCTAGATTATATTAGCTTTGCTACAATTGATGTCATTCTACCAATCTCCATTTCATCGGAAACATTTCTCTACATCATTATCAATTTGTTTGACAATAGATTCTACTCCATATAGAAGTAAATGTGAAAATGAAATTAGAAACTCTGGCAGGCTTGGCACCATTTCCCCATGCTACTTAAATTGCTAAAATTCTTCTTTCTTTGTATATATCTAGATCGAAGATTTTAATCCAAAATAGACTACTACTACTACTACTACTACTACTACTACTACTACTACTACTGTTACAGCTGCTGCTGATATTAATACTAAAACTACTACTAATGATAATAAATATTTCTACTCTAGGCACAAGGCCTTGAAAATTTTGCGGGCGGGAGACTAATCGATTTCATCAACCCCAGTGTGTAACTGGTACTTATTTCATCGACCCCTGAGAGGATAAAAGGCAAAGTTGACCTCGGCAGACTTTGAACTCTGAAAATAGTGGTAGACGAAAAACTGCTAAGCATTTCGCCTGGTATGCTAATGATTCTGCCAGTTCACCACTTTAATAAAAATGATAATAATAATAATGGTTTCAAATTTTGGTATAAGGCCAGCAATATTGGGGCTGGGGTAAGACGATTATTTCAGCTCTAGTGTTGAATTGGTACTTATTTTATCATGCCTGAAAGGACGAAGGGCAAAGTCAACATCGGAGGAATTTGAACTCAGAATATAAAGACGGATGGAATGCCACTAAGCACTTTGCCTGGCATGCGAATGGTTCTGCCAGCTTACCACCTTAATAATAATAATAATAATAATAATAGTAATAATAATAGTAATAATAATAGTAATAGTAATGATAATAATAATTTTAATAATAATAATAATAATAATAATAATAATAATAATAACAATAATAATATAATAACAACAACAACAATAATAATAATAATAGTAATAATGAAACAAGCCTTTCTAATTTTGGTACAAGGCCAGCAATTTTGAGTGTAGGAGGATGTTGATTACTTTGACCTCAGGGCTTGAAAGGTACTTAAGTTATCATCCATGTAAGGATAAAAAGCAATTTTGAACTTGGCAGAATTTGAACTCAGAATGTAAAGAGCCAGAAGAAATGACAGTGAGCATTTTGTTTGATAAGGTAAACAGTTCTGCCAGGTCACCACATTAAAGAAAAATGTAATAATAGGAATAATAATGCTGCTGCTGCTGCTGCTGATGATGAGAATTATGATAAGGATGATGATGAAATTAATAATAATAATAATAATAATAATAATAATAATAATAATAATAATAATAATAATAATAATAAGAAGAAGAAGAAGAAGAAGAAGAAGAATTGCTACCTAACTCAGATACCAGGAAACCCAAAAATGGCAGAAATTCAAAAGATAGTGCTCATGGGAACTGTTCATATCCTACGCAAAATACTTTCTATGTAATCTCAGGGTTTAAAACAAACATAATTTTCGTTTTTTTCTTTTTTTTTTGACATTCACTAGTACAACACCGAAAAAAAACCAAATATATGGCACACTAGGCATAACAACAACATGAACTTCCAACCTGTTGTCTCTTGAGGTCTCTGGGTGAGACTTGGAGCCAGCTTGTACAAATATAAAGCAAAAGTCAAACATAGAATAATAATAATAATAATAATAAAAATAATAATAATAATAACAATAATAATAATAATAATAATAAATAATAATAATAATAATAATAATAATAAATTCAATTCAAACATATGGCAATGTATCTCTAAATGAAACAGAGAAACTCTCAAAGAACAAAGATCTGGCAATAGAAACAACCTGAATGTGGAACCTAAAAACAGAAAAAAATCCTTATAATAATAGGTGCATTAGGTATGATTAAAAAACATTTAGATAAATACATAACCAAAACACCTGAACTTACAGATTTATATATAACGTACAGGAAATAGTACTATGAGGCAGCACACACATCCTGCATAAAACACTTTCATTACAGAGAAAATACCAACACCAAGACAAACCACTACACATACCGAAGGACATGGAACTGCACTTGGTAGTGCAGCAAAAGTACATGATAAAAATGACACTACTAAATGATGATGATGATGCTAATATTTTCTACTATAGGCATATAGCCTGAATTTTTGTATTGGAGGGGATAATCGATCATATTGACCACAGTACTTAACTGTTACTTAATTTATCAACCTTGAAGGGAGGAAAGGCAAAGTCCATCTTGGTGGGATTTGAACTCAGAACATAGTTATTTCTTTACTACCCACAAGGGGCTAAACACAGAGGGGACAAACAAGGATAGACAAAGGGATTAAGTCGATTACATCGACCCCAGTGCGTAACTGGTACTTAATTTATCGACCCCGAAAGGATGAAAGGTAAGGTTGACCTCGGCTGAATTTGAACTCAGAACATAGTGGCAGATGAAATACCGCTAAGCATTTCACCCACCATGCTAACGATCCTGCAAGCTCACTGCCTTAATAATAATAATAATAATAATAATAATAATAATAATAATAACAGCAACAATAGTAAACAAATAAGAAGAGAAAAAGAGACATAAATCAAAATATATTTTATATTCTTAGTTTTATTTCTATTAACATTCCGGCTGATGTCATATCGACATTAATTTCAATTGATGTGAGTGTGTCATCAAATGTATGTGTGTGTGTGTGTGTAAGTGTTTGAGTTAAGTATATTTCTGTATGTGTTTGTGTAAGTATGCATTAAAAATTCAGAGACAGTTACATTAATTGAAACCCATAGAAATAGTATAACCAAATAAACTCGATGTTTAACCAAAATATTATTAAGCAGAGAAACCTGCAAAGATTCATAAAATTTCGCTAAAATAGAACTGTTTAAGGGTTTAAATAGAAACCATATATTTTTGCTCAACAAATGGGTGTATGTTAGTTTCCATGTCATAGACGGAAATTTAATCTAGTGAAATTGTAAGAATAAATGAATAGTTATGATTTGTAAGGTGATAGAAAAAGAATTTTAATTTGGAATTAAATTTTTAAAAATCCCATATTTCAAAAGTGAACAAAGAAATCAAGATAATAAATATCTGTGTTGGAAAATTGTTATTTACACACACATAGGTACGTATATTTACATTATTGCTCATGTATATATGTGTGTGTGTGTGTGCATGTGTATATATAGACATACATACATACATATATATATATATATATATATATACATATATATGATATATATATATAGATAGATAGATATATGTACACACACACATATATTACTTATATGCAACATAGATACATGTATGTGTGTATATATAATGTATATGAATATAGGTGTGTAAATGAAGTGTAGAAACATCAATAGTTATAATTTTTTGTGATGTACCAGCCAATATGCACTGCATACACACAAACACACAAGCACAGACACATCCACAAACACACATACACACATATCCACAAACACACACACACACACAAACATAAACTTATGATGTATTTCCAAATAAAACTAATATGTGTATTTGCTTTTATATATTGGAAATAAAAATTCCTTTATATTTTCATGTATAGAAAATATGTGTATAGATACACACATACACACAGAGGCACACAAAATGTATCATATACTATATGAATTGATTAATTCCTATGCAAAACATACTTTTATTAAACACTTTTAGGGTTGCTCCACACACACATACACACACATTGTATTTTCTACAATGGAATAAAATGGAAACAAATACATGCTAGAAGAAAGCACTGAGAAAACGTCAAACACCGTATCTAATCTTGGTGTAATATTTATTAGACCCATATATTCAATTAAATTCAATCCACTACTACTTTCATACTCAACTTCATGAATGTGTTTTGGAGACAGAATCACTTCAGATGACATTCTTTTAATACAGAGGTGGGTATTTCTTGGCAAATTTGGAGACATGCCATGACCAACTTTTAATTCTCTTGGAAAATTCTTTTCAGCAATGTGTAAGGTATTTGTAAAAAATATCTTTAAATATTTTTCATCTATTCCTTCTCTGGGTTCAATAAAATATCATTATGTAGCTACTAATGCCTCATATTTCGACACCTTGCATAATTCTATGACGACCTCATTCATGCTAATGTAAAGTCGTTGATATTAAGAACGGCATCTAACCAGAGATCTAACTGTAGAAACCATGGCAAAATTGAGATACTGCAGCAAACCATGGTCTTCAACCTGTTGCATCCTGTTGAGCCTAACAGCCCAAACCAGTATGGGAAGTAGAGAATGATGATGATGATCCTGATGATCATGATGATGATAGCAGTAGTGGTGGGGGTGGGGTGTTGATGGTGAGTGTGACGATGGTAGTGGGGGTGGTGATGTGATGGTGGTTAAAGTGATGTTGATGCTACTGATGATGACAATGGTGATAACAAGAAAGGAAAATCATCATCATCATCATCATCATCATTATCATCATCATTGTCGTCGCTGTTGTCATATTTGTCATAACCACCATCAAGGTTATAGTGATGACGGTGAGGCAATGATGATGATGTGATGATGATAATGATAAGGATAATAACATTTCAGTTTGTAGAAAAGACCTTAAACTGTTTTTCATCTGTGTATATATATATAGGTAGATATATAGATATAAGTATACACACACATATATACTACTTATATGAAACACACATATATATATATATATGTATGTGTGTATATATAATGTATATGAATATAGGTGTTCAATAAAATATCTAACCAGTCATTTTTTTTGTGTGTGCTTTTTTTTTTTTAGATAATTGATACAAACATTGTTTCAGTCGCCTTTAGACTTGAAGAAATTCTATTGAATGTGTTCAATTATGTAACATATTTACAGAATATTTGCATACACAGTTAGAATTTAGAATTACTATGTTTAAGTAGAATCATCTGGAAATACTTCATATTTATAAAAGCAGACAAATAAAACAGCGGCAGAAAGAAAGACTCTGACATTCTACATTTCAACTTTTCTCTCTGTAAAAATGTCCTGACACTTCACTTGGCATCATTTATGATTTCTCTGATAGTCTGTGATATGTTACTATGCATGGGTTCTTCATCCTCACCGTTGTACGAAATGAAAAACAGAGACCCTGTGGAACTTTGCTGAAATCTTTTGTTGGTCTACATGAATTAATAATAAATATTTCTTTGCATTCTATGCTCCTATTATAAATATCATTTTCTTCCTTTCCTCCTCCCTCTCTCTCTCTCTTTCCGTATATATATAAATATATATATATATATATATATATGTGGTGTGTGTGTGTGTGTAGATGTATATATATATATATAATATATATATATTATATATATATATATATATATATATATTTATATAAAATATTATTAGAGACAAAACCACTATATGTATATATATGTATATGTGCATATATATATATATGTATATGAGTATGTATATATATATATGTGTGTGTGTGTAAGACACACACATTCTCGCTCTTTCTCACTATCTCTATCTCTCTCTGTCTATATATATATATATATATATCTTACACACATACACACATACACTCTCTCTCTCTCCCTTTCTCTCTCTCTCTCTCTCTCTCTCTCTCTCTCTACTTTTTGCATATATTTAATTAGTTTTTGCATTTATAACTGATATTAAATTTACATTCATATACACTTTGGATTGCATTTAAATAAATAATGCCACAGAGAGGATGTATTGTGAAATATCAAACAATATACAACCTTTCCAGCAGTTTCTTTTGGAATATTGTCTGGAATGAAATAAAGAAATAAATGTTTTCCAAATGCATTTGTTTAATCTGATTCAATTTTCTGAGTCCATATAAAAACCACAAATCCTAAACATTTTATAATTCTAGATTTCACTAGTTGAATTGGTACAGTTGTTAGAGAGTTGGATAAAATAACTCACAAGATGCAGTGCAACACCAGGTTCAAATCCTGCTGAGGCCAACTTACTTTTCCACCATCTTGGGATCGATAAAAAATTACTTATCCAGAGCAGTGTTAGAGAGTTGGATAAAATAACTCACAAGATGCAGTGCAGCAACAGGTTCAAATCCTGCTGAGGCCAACTTACTTTTCTACCATCTTGGGATCGATAAAAAATTACTTATCCAGAGCAGTGAATTAACCAAACACTTAGAACATCAGACAAGATAACTTTCAGTATTTTCTTTGTCTCTTAATGATCTGAGTTCAAATCCTGTAATAGCTTGCTTTATTGGTAGACATAATCTATGCCTGGTTCAACCACCTGACCTGGCACTCGAGTGCCTTTAACAGAGTTCAATCTGGGACAAGTATGTGGGCCAGGTCACTAGTATTAGGACATTGGCTTCCTCCTAACTAAAAGATATCTAAGGAGAGAAACATTGAATGCCACAACAATGATTAGTTAGGATAAAATTGTAAAATAAACTTTAGAACTATTGAAGCTTATGTATAGTACATGCTTTAAAAATACTTTTTAAAATTTGTAATATGATATTTTTATTAATTTTTTCTTAAATTTTATAAATTACTTAGAAAAAATTTATTATGTTTATGACTTAATTCATTAAAATCAATTAATTATTCAAATATATAACTGCTAAAATTGCATCTCTGAGATCTGGTTCTTTTATTAGTGTTCCTGATGTGTGTGTTTGTATGTATAAATATATATATTCTTTTTTACTCTAGACATAAGGCCTGAAATTTTGGGGAAGTGAACCAGTCAATCAGATTGACCCAGTATGCAACTGGTACTTAATTTATTGACCCCAAAAGGTTGAAAGGCAAAGTCGACCTTGGTGGAATTTGAACTCAGAACATAAAGACAGACAAAACACTGCTAAGCATTTTACCCGGTGTGCTAAAGCTTCTAGCAGCTCACCACCTTGCGTATAAATATATATTGTATATAGGCATGAATGGGTGGGAAGAAGCTTACTTCCCAACCATACTGTTCCAGGTTCAGTCCCACTGCATGGCACCTGTGAAAAGTGTCTTCACTCTAGTCTTGAACCCACCAAAACCTTGTGAGAGAATTTAGTAGACGGAAACTGAAAGAAGCTCATCATGTATATATATATATATATATATATATATGTATGTATATACATATATCATCATCATCATCATCATCATCATCGTTTAGCGTCCGTTTTCCATGCTAGCATGGGTTGGACGGTTCTACTGGGGTCTGTGAAGCCAGAAGGCTTCATCAGGCCCAGTCAAATCTGGCAGTGTTTCTACGGCTGGATGCCCTTCCTAACGCCAACCACTCCGTGAGTGTAGTGGGTGCTTTTTACGTGCCACCCGCACTGGTGCCAGACAGAGCTGGCAAACGGCCACGAACGGATGGTGCTTTTTATGTGCCACCGGCACGAGGGCCAGGCGAGGCTGGCAACGGACACGAAACGGGGCGGTGCTGGCAACGGTCGCGAAACGGAAAGTTCTCTTACATGCCACCGGCACTGGTAACACATCTGCAATTTCCATTGATCGATTTCCATTGATTGATTTCGATTCTGATCCTCACTTGCCTCAACGGGTCTTCACAAGTAGAGTTTCGACATGCCACCGGCACTGGTAACACATCCGCAATTTCCATTGATCGATTTCGATTCTGATCCTCACTTGCCTCAACACGTCTTCACAAGTAGAGTTTTGTGTCCCAAGAAGGGAAGGTATGCATACGTAGGCTGGCTCCATCCCATGTAGAAGGCCACGAGTTATGGACTCACTTGTCCTGCCGGGTCTTCTCGCACACAGCACACTTCCAGAGGTCTCGGTCTCTAGTCATTTCCTCAGTGAGACCTAAAGTTCGAAGGTCATGCTTCACCACCTCGTCCCAGGTTTTCCTGGGTCTGCCTCTTCCACAGGTTCCCTCAACCGCTAGGGTGTGGCACTTTTTCACACAACTATCTTCATCCATTCTCGCCACATGACCATACCAGCGCAAACGTCTCTCTTGCACACCACAACTGATGCTTCTTAGGTCCAGCTTTTCTCTCAACGTACTTACACTCTGCTGAGTGTGAGTACCGGCATTACACATCCACCGGAGCATACTGGCTTCATTTCTAGCGAGCTTACACATATCCTCAGCAGTCACGGCCCATGTTTCACTGCCATGTAGCATGGCTGTTCGTACACACGCATCATACAGTCTGCCTTTCACTCTGTGCGAGAGGCCTTTTGTCACCAGCAGAGGTAAGAGCTCTCTGAACTTTGCCCAAGCTATTCTTACTCTAGCAGTTACACTTTCAGCACACCTGCCCCCGCTGCTGACTTGGTCACCTAGGTAACGGAAACTATCAACTATTTCTAGTTTTTCTCCCTGGAAAGTGACGGAAGTTGGTCTCAGAGAATTTTCAGTGTTTATTGTTCCTCAGCATCTGCCACATACAAAAACCATCTTCCTAGTTAGCCTTCCTTTGACATTGCTGCATCTCTTATGTGTCCATAGCTTACACTTGGTGCATCTTATAGAGTTTCTACCTACACCTTTTCTACAGATCGAGCAGGGCCATCTACCTGAAGGTGTTTGTGATTTGTCTACCTTCCTACTGATTATGACTTTGGTTTTAGCTAGATTGACTCTGAGGCCCTTCGATTCTAATCCTTGTTTCCACACCTGAAACTTCTCCTCCAGTTCTGATAGCGACTCAGCAATTAGAGCAAGGTCATCAGCATAGAGGAGCTCCCAAGGGCATCCTGTCTTGAATTCCTCCGTTATTGCCTGGAGGACTATATATATATATATATGTGTGCGTGACTTTGTGTCTCTATTTGTTCCCCATCATTGCTTGACAACCGATGTTTGTGTGTTTATGTCCCTGTAATTTAGTGGTTTAGCAAAAAGAGTCCAATAGAAAAAGGACCCAGGCTTCATAAAATGTAAGAACTTGCGTCAATTTGCTCAACTACTAACTCTTCAATTTAGTGCTCCAGCATGGCCACAGTCTGATGACTGAAATAAGAAAAAGTATACATACACACACACGTATCTATCTATCTATCTATCTATATATATATATATATATGTATATATCTACACACATATACATATTTACACACATACATACATATATACATATAATTGTTAAAGAGGACAACAAATGTTAAGACAAGACAAACATCTCAAGTCATATATGTTATTATTACTACAAAAATTCAAAGTCTTACAGCTGTTTCTGGGATATCCCAGAGTATGGGACATTCCGTCATCAGACACAGAGAGGGAAAATGAGAAGAGTATAGATTAATGAAATTATGACACAGAGGACAGGAGAAAATGAATAAGGAGATGAAGAAAGACATATCTATGTATATGTATACATATATACATATATATATATATATTATATATATATATATATATATACATATACATGTATATATATATACATATATATATATATATATATAATATATATATATATATATATATATATATATACATATATGTATGCATATATATATATATATACATATACATATACATATGCACACATATATATATATATACATATGCACATAGTTATGCATACATTATATACATATATATGTTTTGTATGTATGTGCCTGTTTTTGCATCTGTGATTGTTCCCTGTCATCAATTGACAAGTGTTGATGTGTTTGTGTCCACATAACTTAGTGGTTTGGCAAAATGGTGAGATAGAATAGGTGGCAGGCATAAAACAAAAATAAATCCTGGGGTAAATTTGTGCGACTAAAATTCTTCAAGAGAGTTCCCAAGCATGGCCAGTCTAATGACTGAAACAAGACAGATAAAAATATAAAAATATATTTATTTATTTATTTCTGTGTGTGTGTGTGTGTGTGTGTACAGACACACAAACATGCAAATATATAAATGTATGCTGTTGACATCCTAATAATTTTATTAACTTAAAAAAAAACATGGAATAATATTTTGGCTTTTTTTGGAACATTAGCTCTGAAGGCACATCACATAAAGCTATAAATTTAAAGCTTCATGAGATTTGACTCAAGAGGCAATGTTTCAAAAGAAGATATAGCTATATGTTTGTGTCTGTGTGTGTGTATACATACATACACACACATATATATGGTTAACACATCACTGCAGTAAATACAATGACGAAATAAATTTAAATTTTACATATATATATACACACATGTATGTATGTATACATATATATGTATAGACAGATAGATAAATAAATAGGTAGACTGAGATATAGATAGATACTCGTATAAAAAGTATATATATATATACATATATATGCATATATACGTATATATACACACACATATTTATATATATATGTATAAATCTATGTGATATTTGTAAATATCTATATATTAATGTATGCTTGTATATGTATATACACATAGTCTCATATATATGTGTGTGTGTTTGCAGATAGATAGATAGATAGATAGATAGAGAGAGAGAGAGAGAGAGAGAGAGAGAGACAGAGACAGAGATAAATGTATTTGTATTTTATGCACACATGTGTTTATGAACATAATTGTTGCACAACACTAGTAACATTTTTATTTCCTTTATTTCCTGTCTTTCAAAATAGAACAGCAATTATATGTATTTTGTGTTATGTCACCAAAAGAAGATATATATAAATAATTATAAATTATGGCTTAGTAAGAAAGATACGTTTGGAAAAAGCAACAGTAAATTTTCACAGTTGACAGTTGATGAAACCACAGACATATATCTTTATCAATAAATGTCTCATTCTGTGTTTAAATTCAAATCTGATTATTGCATTGCATACATACAATAGATAATACAGTTTGTTGGTAGAATACTTCAGTTGCAAGTCTGCAATGCAATTGCAAATCTGCACAAATTTATACATAGATGCAAGCATGGCTGTGTGGTAAGTAGCTTGCTTACCAACCACATGGTTCCGTGTTCAGTCCCACTTTTTGGCACTTGGGGCAAGTGTCTTCTACTATAGCCTCAGGCCGACCAAAGACTTGTGAGTGAATCTGGTAAGGAGAAACTGAAAGAAGCCCATCGTATATATATATATATATATATCGGTGGCACGTAAAAAGCACCATCCGAATCGTGGCCGAAGCCAGTGCCACCTCGACTGGCTTCTGTGCAAGTGGCACGTAAAATGCACCAATCCGACCATGGCCGATGCCAGCCTCACCTGGCTCCAGTGCAGATGGCACGTAAAAAGCACCCACTACACTCACGGAGTGGTTGGCGTTAGGAAGGGCATCCAGCTGTAGAAACATTGCCAGATAAGACCGGAGCCTGGTGCAGCCTTCTGGCTTCCCAGTTCCCCGGTCGAACCGTCCAACCCATGCTAGCATGGAGAACGGACGTTAAACGATGATGATGATGATGATGATGATATATATATATATATATATACACGACAGGCTTCTTTCAGTTTCTCTCTCCCAAATTCACTCACAAGGCTTTATATATATATATTTCTTTACTACCCACAAGGGGCTAAACACAGACGGGACAAATAAGGACAGACAAACGAATTAAGTCGATTACATCGACCCCAGTGAACTGGTACTTAATTTATCGACCCCGAAAGGATTAAAGGCAAAGTCGACCTCGGCGGAATTTGAACTCAGAACGTAGCGGCAGACAAAATACCGCTAAGCATTTCACCCGGCATGCTAACGTTTCTGCCAGCTCGCCGCCTAAGGCTTTATATATATATGTGTGTGTCTGTCTCTGTTCCCATCATCACTTCACAACCAATGTTGGTGTGTCTATGTCCTCGTACTTTAGTGGTTTGGCCAAAGAGACCAATACAATAAGTACTAGTCTTGCAAAGAATAAGTCCCGAGTAAAGGTGCTCCAGTATGGCCACAGTTAAATTACAGAAACAAATAAAAGAATAAAAGAATACATGTATATGTATGTATATATATATACAGAGTGCAATGGGTAAATTGTCACCATTTTATATTTTCAACTTCGTGTATGCATATTGTTTGTTTTTGACTTTGTCGACTACACATTATTGTAGGGTTAGTTTGGCACTGTCTGTCAGGAAAAACAGTACCATGACGCAATTCACTCTGCTATAAATTTGGAAACTACATGCTGTATTGTTTGGCATTAATGCCAGCTGCTCCAGTATGAACATTTCAGAGTTTTTGGGTGTCAATCTAAGGACAGTGAAATCTGAGGACATGTATCAAGAGTGTTAAAAATCAAACATGCAGTCAACGTCACGGTGTTTGGAGTGATCACTAGTGATGGTGACATTATGCCTCCATTCAACTTTCCACACAGCCTCAGACTCAACATGGAGAATTACATGAAGTGCCTGGAGGAGGTAGTGCTGCTCTGGGTTAAGAGGTTGGCTGCTAGAAGACCCAATGTCTGGCAACAGGATTCTGCACTATGTCACATAAACAGGAAAACCCAGTCATGGCTGCTAGAAAATGTGCCTGCACCAATATATATATATATAGCCTAGTCACCTGTATAGTTAATCAGGTGATACATGAAGGAGTCATACCCAATGACTGGTGTAGCAGCATAATAGTCAACTGCTACAAAGGTAAAGGTGATGCCCTAGATACAAATAATTACAGAGGTATCAAGCTGTTGGATCAGGTGATGAAGGTTACAGAGAGGGTCATAAGCCAACTAATTAGAGAGAGAGTTAGTTTAGATGAGATGCAGTTTGGTTTCATGCCAGGGAAAAGTACCACTGATGCTATATTCCTGGTAAGGCAGCTGCAGGAGAAATACCTAGCCAAAGATAAGGCCCTGTACCTGGCTTTTGTTGACATGGAGAAAGCCTTCGACAGGGTCCCCCGATCCCTCATATGGTGGTCAATGAGGAAACTAGGAATAGAAGAATGGTTAGTGAGAGCTGTGCAAGCCATGTACAGGGACGCTGCTAGTAAGGTGAGGGTTGGAAATGAGTACAGTGAAGAATTCCGGGTAGAGGTAGGGGTCCACCAAGGCTCAGTCCTCAGCCCCCTCCTATTTATCATAGTCCTCCAGGCAATAACGGAGGAATTCAAGACAGGATGCCCCTGGGAGCTCCTCTATGCTGATGACCTTGCTCTAATTGCTGAGTCATTATCAGAACTGGAGAAGAAGTTTCAGGTGTGGAAGCATGGTTTAGAATCGAAGGGCCTTAGAGTCAACCTAGCTAAAACCAAAGTCGTAATAAGTAGGAAGGTAGACAAATCACAAACGCCTTCAGGTAGATGGCCCTGCTCGATCTGTAGAAAAGGTGTAGGTAGAAACTCAATAAGATGCACCAAGTGTAAGCTATGGACACATAAGAGGTGCAGCAATGTCATAGGAAGGCTAACTAGGAAGATGGTTTTTGTATGTGGCAGATGCTCGGGAGCATTAACCTCTGAAAATCTGCAGAAAACAACTTCCGTCACTTTCCAGGGGGAAAAACTAGAAGTAGTTGATAGCTTCCGTTATCTTGGTGACCAAGTCAGTAGTGGGGGTGGGTGTGCTGAAAGTGTAACGGCTAGAGTAAGAATAGCCTGGGCAAAGTTTAGGGAGCTCTTACCTCTGTTGGTGACTAAAGGCTTCTCGCTCAGAGTAAAAGGCAGACTGTATGATGCATGTGTGCGAACAGCCATGCTACATGGCAGTGAAACATGGGCCGTGACTGCTGAGGACATGCGTAAGCTCGTGAGAAATGAAGCTAGTATGCTCCGTTGGATGTGTAATGTCAGTGTTCATAGTCGACAGAGTGTAAGTACCTTGAGAGAAAAGTTGGACCTAAGAGGAATCAGATGTGTGCAAGAGAGACGATTGCGCTGGTATGGTCATGTGGTGAGAATGGATGAAGATAGGTGTGTGAAAAAGTGCCACACCCTGGCATTTGAGGGGACCTGTGTAAGAGGTAGACCCAGGAAAACCTGGGTCGAGGTGGTGAAGCACGACCTTTGAACTCTAGGTCTCACCAAGGAAATGACCAGAGACTGAGACCTATGGAAGTATGCTGTGCGTGAGAAGACCCGGCAAGACCAGTGAGAACAATCAAAATCAAATCATATATCAGAAAGCAGGGGTTAAGTGACCCATCTGTTCGTGTCCGCTGTCAGCCTCGTCTGGCACCCGTGCCGGTGATACGTAAAAGCACCATTCGCTCATGGCCGTTTGCCAGCTCTGCCTGGCCCTGTGTCGGTGGCACGTAAAAGCACCATCCGTTCATGTTCGTTGCCAGCCTCGCCTGGCCCCGTGCCGGTGACATGTAAAAGCACCGTCCGTTCGTGGCCGTTGGCCAGCTCTGTCTGGCTCCGTGTCGGTGACACGTAAAAGCACCATCCGTTCGTGGCCGTTTGCCAGCTCTGTCTGGCCCCGTGTCGGTGGCACGTAAAAGCACCATCCGTCCGTGTCCGTTGCCAGCCTCGGCTGGCCCCCGTGCCGGTGACACGTAAAAGCACCATCCGTTCGTGGCCATTTGCCAGCTCTGTCTGGCCCCGTGTCGGTGGCACGTAAAAGCACCATCCGTCCGTGTCCGTTGCCAGCCTCGGCTAGCCCCCGTGCCGGTGACACGTAAAAGCACCGTCCGCTCGTGGCCGTTTGCCAGCTCTGTCTGGCAACCGTGTCGGTGGCACGTAAAAGCACCATCCGTTCGCGTCCATTGCCAGCCTCGGCTGGCCCCCGTGCCGGTGACACATAAAAGCACCGTCCGTTCGTGGCCGGTTGCCAGCTCTGTCTGGCCCCGTGTCGGTGGCACGTAAAAGCACCATCCGTTCGTGTCCGTTGCCAGCATCGCCTGGCCCCGTGCCGGTCCGTTCGTGGCCGTTCGCCAGCTCTGTCTGGCACCTGTGCAGGTGGCACGTAAAAAACACCCACTACACTCGTGGAGTGGTTGGCGTTAGGAAGGGCATCCAGCCGTAGAAACACTGCCAGATCTGACTGGGCCTGACAAAGCCTTCCAGCTTCACAGACCCCAGTTGACCCGTCCAACCCATGCTAGCATGGAAAACGGACGCTAAACGATGATGATGATGATGATGATGATGATGATGATGATGATGATATTTATATATATATAAAGGCAGCGAGCTGCCAGAGACGTTAGCACGCTGGGTGAAGTGCTTCGCGGTATTTCGCCCGTCGCTACGTTCTGAGTTCAAATTCCGCCGAGGTCGACTTTGCCTTTCATCCTTTCGGGGTCGATAAATTAAGTACCAGTTACACACTGGGGCTGATGTAATCGACTTAATCCGTTTGTCTGTCCTTGTTTGTCCCCTCTATGTTTAGCCCCTTGTGGGTAGTAAAGAAACAAATATATATATATATATATATATATATATATATATATATATATTGGTGCAGGCATTGGTGTGCAGTAAGAAGCTTGCTCTCAACCACATAGTTCCAAGTTCAGTCCCACTTCATGGCACCTTGGGCAAGTGTCTTCTACTGTAGCCGCAGGCTCACCAAAGCCCTGTGAGAGGATTTGGTAGATGGAAGCTGGAAGAAGCCTGTTGTATAAATATGTATATATATTTATGTGTGTCTTTATGTCTGTATTTGTCCCCCCACCACCACCACTGTTTAACAACCAGTGTTGGTGTGTTTGCATTACCATAACTTAGCAGTTCTGAGAAAAAGACCAATAGGATAATTACTAGACTTAAAGCAAAGAAGAACTACTGGGGTTGATTTATTCAACAAAAATTTCAAGGCTCTGCCCCAGCATGGCCACAGTATAATCACTGAAACAAGTGAAAGACAAAAGATAAAAGATACAGCAAGGTCATTGCCAGTGCCACTTGACTGGCTCCTTGGCAGGTGGCCGGTAAAAAACACCATTTGAGTGGGGCTGTTGCCAGTACCACCTGATTGGCCCTCATGCCCGTGGCATATAAAAGCACCCACTACACTCTCAGAGTGGCTGGCGTTAGGAAGGGCATCCAACTGTAGAAACTCTGCCAGATCAAGATTGGGGCCTGGTGCAGCCATCTGGTTCGCCAGTCCTCAGTCAAATCGTCCAACCCACACTAGCATGGAAAGAGGACGTTAAACGAAAAACGATGATATGTAAGTGTGTCTGTGTACCATACTTTTTTGATAGCTTGTGGGTCGATGATGTTAGTAAGCCTTAGCGAACAGCCTAAATTATCTACCAAATTTGTGTACATGTACCAGGGGTGGGGGTCACTATTTGTATTGTTTAATATTTTATGGAATACATGAAGTTGATGTCGCCAGAAACTATGAGAATATTACAAGCATTTTATATGAAGCTCAAGAATATTCAAGTGTGAACTTCTGGTTGAAGATCAAAGCAACAATATCAAACAGCCAGAGAGCTTTATGACTACAGGGATGTATAAAAGTAATGTTTATATTGTTCAACTGTGTGATTCACTATGTCGCTATAATAGTTTATTGACAACTGGATGTCTGTGAATTGTCTTTATGAGTTTTATTGTTGATGCGACCAGTAGATTATAGAATGTATTTTTATTCACCACCATTTTTGTTTAAAATTTTCAAAAGACTTGTTTATCTATAATTTGTCTATGAATGTCAGAATTGTTGACCCAGTTATCTCAAAGGTTTTTGCAGGTATTAATGTTCTCAACCACCTCTAGAATAGTGTTTTCTTCTTTGAAATGATTAAGCATACATCACCTTATCCAACTTACAAGTTACTGTTACCTTTCATCCTTATATTTCATCAAATATTTATCACATTTTTTCATAACATTTACCTTAATTACATGTCTCCACAAACAATCCCTTTTGAAAAGTCCTTCTTACCAATGTTTTCCTATCAGCTACACATCTACAAGAATTTGAAACAAGCAATAATTGTATCAATCTCCCAATGATATTTATTTATTTATTTTATTTATTTATTTATGCACCCTTTTCAAGCCTAGCCAAGCTCATGGGCCCGATTTCCCTGTTTCTGTGGCGTATGTGTTCCCCCCAGCTGGACGGGACGCCAGTCCATCACAGCATTACTCAAGAAACAGGAAGAGAGAGTGACAGAAAGTTGGGGTGAAAGAGTACAACAGGGGTGGCCACCACGCCCTGCTGGAGCCTCGTGAAGCTTTTAGGTGTTTTTGCTCAATAAACACACACAAAGCCCGGTCTGGGAATCGAAACCGCAATCCTCCAACTGTGTGTCTGTTGCCCTAACCACTGGGCCATTGCACCTCCAATAATATTTTAGTCATATAAATTTAGAAGTTTCTAGAAAAATTAACTTCTGTGCATTTATCAAAATGTGGTTCTGTATGTGTTCAGGTCATTTTTAATATCCACAGCTTATGCTTCAATATCCTTCTGCCATTTTAATTTTGCTTTCATAAAAAAATGAAAATAAAATACAATATGAAATATTCTAATGGACTAAATAGACACGTGTTTATTTATGTCATTTACAATTAATTATTCTGGAGAAATATCTTAATTACAACCTTTTTATAAGAATTAGCAACGACTTAAGTCTACTCAATATTTATTATCCTGATATATCTGGCAATTATTACATGGATAATAATGAACATCCTGGTAATTCTAAAGGATGTCCTCTTGAAGTTTGTTTTTAGGTTACTCTCTGCAAAGTCTAGACCAATTAGGAATCACATTAGCTTGAGACAATTTGGTTCTCTTAACACAGCGATATTAGACTTGTCTTCGCAAAATTATTTTTATTTTGCTTTTGTCGTTATTTTTGTTACTTCTCATTGACCATCCTGTTAAATTATATAAATACTCAATCAATATGTTTACTAATGAAATGTCAAAAGTCATTTCATAATTTATCAATTTCAAAATAAAATTTTTGAAAAATAAATTACCTGGTGAGGAAAAGAGTCGGGTGGAACTAAAAACAAGAGATATTAAATTTAAGACTACTTCATTTCTTCTTACTATAATTCAAATTTCAGAATTTTTTCTTTAAGTACTTTCAACTGTGAACTGAATAATTATGCTAATTAATGTTAAATTTAGATTTCTTGTATAGATAGAGACAACTTCTCAGATTTATAAGTGAGGAAAATTATGGTGATGTGATAAATTCTCTTTTACTCTTTTACTCTTTTGCTTGTTTCAGTCATGTGACTGTGGCCATGCTGGAGCACCACCTTTAGTCAAGCAAATCGGCCCGAGGACTTATTCTTTGTAAGCCTAGTACTTATTCTATTGGTCTCTTTTGCCGAACCGCTAAGTTACAGGGGACGTAAACACACCACCATCGGTTGTCAAGCGATGTTGGGGGGACAAACACAGACATACAAACATACACACACACACACATATATATATATACACATATATACGACAGGCTTCTTTCAGTTTCTGTCTACTAAATCCACTCGCAAGGCTTTGGTTGGCCCAAGGCTATAGTAGAAGACACTTGCCCAAGGTGCCATGCAGTGGGACTAAATCCGGAACCATGTGGTTGGTAAGCAAGCTACTTACCACACAGCCACTCCTACACCTATACCAGGTACTTTTATCCTTTATCTGTTTCAGTCATTAGACAGTGACCATGCTGTGGCACTAGCTTGAATAATTTTTAGTCAACTGAATCAGCCCCAGCACTTTTTTCATTTTTTAAGCCTGGTACTTATTCTATCAGTCTCTTCTTAAATTCAGAGAGGTAAACAAACCAGCACCAGTTGTCAAGCAGTAGTGAAGGACAAACACAGATACAAAGACACACACACACATGCACACACACATACACACACGCATGCACATATATAAAATAGGATTCTTTCAGTTTCTGTCTACCAAATCCAGACACCAGGCTTTTGTCAGCCTGAGGCTATAATAGAAGATGCTTGCTCAAGGTGTGAAGCAGCTGAACTGAACCTGGAACCACGTGGTTGGAAAGCAAACATCTTATCAGACAGCCACACCTTGTAAAAATATTAATAAAACTTAGCTAATTCTGGGATTATGTACTACAATCTGACTCAGCATACTATTCTACACTGTTCACCTTTTATTCCAAGTGTTAATTCTTGGAGCTCAAGGGCGATGATAAAATCTAAATTTCTGATATACCAGCAGTGATAACTTTACTTACTAAAGTTTACTATGGGATATACACAAAACTTTGAACCATCACAGCTTTCAGAAATTAAATATCATCCTACCATGGCTTTGATCTCGTTTAATGCAGCAGCTGTGGGCTGGAAGAGGCCCACACCAGATGACTGGGCGTAGTTAGGAAAGAACTCCAGAAGCTTCATGTCACTTTGGAAAATGCAGGGGGCCTGACATGGGACTGCCAGCGATGGAGAGCAGTAGTGAACCACTAACCTGGGATGACCCCTGCCTGATCAAACAAAGGCATGAAACAAGAAGCAAGTAGCAAGCATATATACTTGATCTATAGGTCGTGTTTATCATAAATCCCATTACAGAGAATAAAATAAGGACCAACTGTACAAAAGTATCCTTGGTTGACTGTACCCTTATCAATAAATGAAAACTCTACATTTTAATGGGTACAGTGAAATTGCGTTCAAAGCACAGGCATGGCTGTGTGGTAAGAAGCTTGCTTCCCAACTACATGGTTCTGGGTTCAGTTTCACTGCATGGCACCTTGGGCAAGTGTCTTCTACTATAGCCTTAGGCTGACCAAAGCCTTGTGAGTGGATCTGGTAGATGGAAACTGAAAGAAGCCTGTCATATATATATGTATATGTATATGTGTGTGTGTTTTTGTGTTTGTGTTTGTCCCCCATCATCTCATGACAAACGATGCTGGTGTGTTAACATCCTTGTTCACTTAGCGGCTCAGCAAAAGTGACCAATGGAATAATTACAAGGCTTAAAAAATAAGTTATGGGATCGATTTATTTGACCAAAAACCCCTCAGGTTGGTTCCAGCTTGGCTGCAATCAAATGACTGAAACAAGTAAAAGAATAAGGCTTCTGTTGTTAAACTGATTTGAATAAACTGGCACTCCATCGGTTATGATGACAAGGGTTTCCAGTTGATCTGATCAGCAGAACAGCTTCCTCATGAGATTAACATGCAAGTGGCTGAGCACTCCAGACATGCATGCCTCCTTCGCATACTTCTGAGGGAGATTCAGCATGACACAGAGTGTGACAAGGTTGGCCCCTTGAAATACACGTACTACTCATTTTTGTCAGTTGAGTGGACTGGAGCAATGTGAAATAAAGTGTCTTGTTCAAGGACACAACACACTGCTGGGAATTGAACTCATGTCCCTATGATCACGAGCCTAATACCCTAACCACTAAGCCATATGCCATCACTGATTTGAATACTAGACACTTATTTGGTTGTTAGTTCTGCAAGTTACTGCCATGCTAGCAGGGTTTATATTTCATACTTAGAGTATACTATTAAAAAGAAAATACTTGTACAGCAGGAGCAATTACTTTCCTGATGGGAAATAATGAAATGATAGTATGAGTTAAGAAATTCAGCATCTCAACTCCTTAGTATGTATAAACTAAAATTGTAGAAGCCATGTGTATAGATTTGTATCTTTCTCTCTATATCTCTCTATATCTCTCTCTCTATCACTATCTCTCTTTTTCTTTCTCTCACTCTTTCTCCCTCTTTCTCTTTCCTATCTGTCTCGTTCCCCCACTCTCTCCTCTATATATGTATGTATCTATGCGTTGAACAAACATATACACACACATACAGATCGATGTATAATATATCTATTTATTATACACACACAAATATATACATAAATGTACATGTATGCATGTGTGTATATGTGTTTCTTTATAACTGCTTTTCCCTGAATACCATGAGCTAGAAGCAATATCTTTGTTATCTTTTCTTCTCTTAAAAATTCATCCAGATCTGATGGCTTTCCCCTTCAAAGACATGTAAAATAAGAAATCTCTTACTTGCAAAGCAGGTAGGGATTACAGATATAAAGGCTATCTGTCTCTAAAGCAATATTTCACTGATATTATTTCCTAACCCATACTTGAATAGATAAACTGAGGTAAAAACGAATGATGCTTTTATAGTGTAAATATTTTGAACTTTTTGTAAAGGATGGTCTTTCAAGTATATTAGATTGTTATTTCGTTTTGTCCAGTTTACTTTTACAGTATATAAAGCTATATAATTGCTTTGTACATTGACACAATCCAAAAATTTGTTTTGAGAGTAAATACTAAATGAATTTCGGATCCAGCTTTAAGAGGGATAAAAGTCAACCTCTGAAAGTTTGAACTCATGTGAGTGCATGCATGCATGCGTGCATGTGTGTGTGTGTGTGTGTATGTGAGAGAATGTGCACATGTACGTAGACTTATAACATGCAGTCATTGATATATACGTCCTCTTCTTCGTTATCATTATTATCATTTAACGTCCGTGTACCATGCTGGCATGAAGTGGTTGATTTCACAGGATCCAGTGGGCTTAAGGACTATACCTTGCTCCAGTGTCTACTTTGTCACGGTTTCAACACCTGGACATCCTTCTTAACACCAGCAAAAGCATGTGCTGAGTGATTTTTCTGTGCTACCAATTCTTGTGAGGTCAGCATACAGCTTGTAATAACATAAACTCCAGAGGGAAAAGAAGCAGCTTTATGTTACAAAACGAGAGGGTAGAGGTGGATAAAATATGAGAGAAAACGACCAGAGCAGAACAGACTTGTTGTAGAGGAGGAGCAGCATTGACAGCTTACACTTCAGAAAAGAGAGGGGAAGTGATTAGGCGGAGCTCAAAAGCAATAAGAATTAGTAATAATGAGGTGTGCTTGAACAGATTGGCTAACTGCTAGGAGCTGTGTTTGACTGCTGATGTTGGGAGCTGGCTCTTATTTCTAGCAGTGGAGGACAACAGTTGTACAGAGAAAAAAAAATGACAAAAGCTGTTGGGATTTAATGAACAAACTTTATTTCTTGTTGAGATAGTTTGGATGTTATTGTTCTTGGTGTAATTAAAATAGCATTTTAAAAGTTATTGCTTGTCAATGTGTTGTGTGGAGGCACATGGCCTAGTGGTTAGAGCAGCAGACTCACAGTTGAGGGATCGTGGGTTCAAATTTCAGACCGGGCGATGTGTGTGCTTATGAGCGAAACACCTAAGCACCACATGGCTCCGGCAGAAGGTAATGGTGAATTTCTACTGACTCTTTCGCCATAACATTCTCTCACTCTTTCCTCCTGCATCATGCAGCTCACCTGCAATGGACCAGCGTCCCATCCAGGTGGGGAACCTATATGCCAAGGAAACCAGAAAACTGGCCCTATGAGCCAGGTAGGAACAAACAACAAATGTGTTGTTGTGGATAGTTTGTTATGATGATATTAGCTCAGTTCAGTCACTTCCTGTGTCTGTTCACCATCCATCTTCCTAGTCTCTAATGCTCTCTCTGTTACATTTCAAAGCTCTCTGGGTGGTGGTCATATGTGTGTGTCATTTTATACTGATTGAGAGGCTCAGAAAGGAATGCCTCAAAAACTGATATGATTGCTGGAGACTATTCCACATGAAGTTGTGGTCAGGTTTTTATATCATATCCTATAGGTAATATACTTTCTAGGTGAAATTACAATTGACCAGATTTGCTGATCATGTGTGCACCATTCCAGCAAATCACTATAGGTCATTGCTGAATATTCTGCTCCAGACATTTCAGAGGTTACTTTCAAGGTGTGAATAGGTGAAGCAGTGGAGTCCAAGAGTGAGTGGGGAGGTAGGGGATGTTAGATAATGTGGAACAGCAGAATGGTAAAGTATACACGATAAACTAATCAGAGGGAGGTAAGAGAGATGAAAAGACATAACATGTTGCTGGGTTGGTCGCAGGAATGGATGGGGAAGAAGAAGCAAGCCTAATACAAGGTGTTCAAAAAGTCTCTCCGCAGTAAATATTTAATGGGTTTTGGCTGATACTTATACACTGACCCTATACTTGCTCCCCAGAAAAAAAGTCTGATGGTGTTAAATCAGGTGATCTTGGTGACCAAAGTCGCTTCGAAATAATCCGTTCACCGAAAAACTTTTGAAGTTGCACCATGATGATGTGCAGAATGAAAGAAAAATCACTGAAGAGCTACAGACAATTACGTAAGTAATTTTGCATAAGTGTTAATAGTGAAACTAGTTTATGATTAATCTATATTTTGTTTCTTTTCATTTGTTTTTCTCACTTACATTCTGGCATTTGCTAAATTTCTTGAGAACATTCCTTTCTTAGAGGTAAGACCAAAGTGGATCTACTTCTTGCATAATGGATGTCCACATAGTGATCATCCCTGTTATATGTATATATATAGATATAGATATATATCTTTCTATCTCTCTATATATATATGTGTGTATGTGTGTGTATGTGTGTATGGGTGTGGAAAGTATCTACATATGTGTGTGTGTGTGTTAAAGAGGGAGAGAGAGTTCAAGTGTAGGAATGAGAGAAGTAAATACTTAGATATTCTTTCTTATTCAGTGCAATGCTGTACATTTTCTGCCAATCTATCATTGTCTTTGTAGATTCAATAGTTAAAAACGTCTGAAATTGGTACATTACAGTGGCAAGAATATGCTGATTTCTACTAACCACTTAGTTAGATGTCCACTATGTTATTAACTTAGCTGTCTACACTCCTTGAATTGTAGAAATTGTGTATATAATGTTATTTAATTGGACAGGATTTTAAGATGTCATTTAAATGTAGACTGTCTAATTCATTTTGTCAATCTAGCTTTGTTCGTCTTAGAGTGTATGGAGACCTGCATAATTGATAGAATGTGGCTGTCTGTTTTACAAAGACAGTGGAGAGTGATTTGAGTGGTATATGGTTGTTATTTCTAGCAAGTTGAGTGACTGCTTATAGGTTCCCTTACTGATCTTTTTTGATTTAGATGAAGAATAAAATGTCATTACTTCTTGTGAAATCAATTGTTATTCTATCTGCAGTGACGGTTGCATTGGGGCAGTTGGTCAGATCAAAATAAAGAATGCCATTGATTTTTAGAATTGTTGATACTATCTATTGACTATAACCCCTCATAAAAGTGATATTGATTTTTGCAGACTGGGTGGAATTTGAACTCAGGAGACAGAGAGCCAGGGTAGCTAGCACAAGGAATCTGTTTTAGTACACCAACAATTCTTATTTCTTTATTGTCCACCGGGGGCTAAACATAGAGGGGACGAACAAGAACAGACAAAGGGATTAAATCGATTACATCGACCCCAGTGCGTAACTGGTACTTAATTTATTGACCCCGAAAGGATGAAAGGCAAAGTCAACCTCGGCAGAATTTGAAGCCAAAATGTAACGGCAGACGAAATACCTATTTCTTTACTACCCACAAGGAGCTAAACACAGAGGGGACAAACAAGGACAGACAAACGGATTAAGTTGATTATATCGACCCCAGTACATAACTGGTACTTATTTAATCGACCCCGAAAGGATGAAAGGCAAAGTCGACCTCGGCAGAATTTGAACTCAAAATGTAACAACAGACGAAATACCTATTTCTTTACTACCCACAAGGGGCTAAACACAGAAGGGACAAACAAGGACAGACAAACGGATTAAGTTGATTATATCGACCCCAGTACATAACTGGTACTTATTTAATCGACCCCGAAAGGATGAAAGGCAAAGTCGACCTCGGCAGAATTTGAACTCAAAATGTAACGGCAGACAAAATACCGCTAAGCATTTCGCCCGGCATGCCAGCTCCAACAATTCTGCTAAACCACCTCCCTAGATTAGTACTATTTTTTTACAGGCCCTGAAAGAGTAAAAAAGTGAAGTTGAGCTTGGTATGATTTGAACACAGAGAATAAAAGCAAATACTGGTATTATATCCAGTGCTCTATCACCTTTGCCACTTCACATTGAGATCTTCACATTGACAAAATACGCAATTATTTAGATTTTCATATTTAACCAGTCTGACATGAATCTGAACAGTAATAAAAAAGTAATTACTCATCAGTTATGAAATAATTCCTTATAGAAGTTTACATTTTCCCCTCTCTTAATAACAGATTATTTTCTAAAATCTTTGTGAATTCTCACAAAATCTTCAAAAAATTTATAGAAAAATGCTAATATCAGATTTTCCAACTGCAACTGAGCAGTTATTAAACTGCTCCATAAATAAATGCAAATCTAACATACAAAAAACCATTTAGGCTGTCTATCAATAACACACACATATATAACTTATTTCCAGTATAGCTGTGCTCTGATATATTAACTTTCACATTGCTGTAACATAAGTTTGCTTGGTATGAATGAAAAATATTACATAATTATTGGTGAATCAATTAGCTCTTATTTTACTGCATTTGATTATGCAAGCTATTCTAGACAAATGATTTAATTTTTTTATAAAATTTTGCTGTTTGTTATTGCAGCGATTATCAGAAATAAATCAACGCAATTATAGACTGACAGACATTTGTTTAATGTTAAATTAATTGAGGGAGAAAAGACAATGTTTATGAGATTTGCAGGCCATTTTATACAGTGGAATACTAAAAGTGTGAACCACCTAGGACAGCCTCTAAATTTGAAGCCCCAGCCTTAGCTATGCAACCATACATGATTATACACAAGACCCTAAATTCCTGTCCCTATAAAAGCATTGCCCTATGTGAACTGTCCTCTGCCCCCTTGCCAGCTACACTACTACTGTGCTGTGGCACTTCGATGCTTATGGTAATGAGGGTTCCAGTTGATCCATAAAGTGGAACAGCTTCCTCAAGAAATTAACATGCAAGTGGCTGAGCATTCCACAGACATGTGTGCCCTTAACATAGTTCTCAGGGAGATTCAGCATGATACAGAATGTGACAAGGCTGGCTCCTTTGAAATACAGGTACTATTCATTTTTGCCAGTTGAGTGGACTGGAGCAACGTGAAATAAAATGTCTTGCTGAAAAACATAATGCATTGCCAGGAATTGAACTCATGAACTTACGATCGTGAGTCATATACTCTAACCATTAAGCCACATGCCTTCAAACTGCTTATATATTGGTGAAGACATTGAGACAACTGATGCCAAGATTGAACCTGAGCAAGTGAATGCTTTTGGGGTCGGTTATGTACTGGGGTCAATGTAATAAACTTAATCTTTTTGTTTGTCTTTGTTTGTCCCCTCTATGTTTAGTCCCCTGTGGGCAATAAAGAAATAAAATATAGGTAAAAAGGACTCTAAGAGGGACCTGGAAGGCTGCAAGAAAAGGATCTTTGTTAAAAGCAGCCAAGTATCTGGTGAGAGTATCAAATGTTGCTCTTAAATTTTGGTAGAAGGTCAGCAATTTTGGGAGAGGGGTAAGTCAATTACATTATCCCAAGTAATCAACTGGTGCTTATTATATCGATCCCAAAGAGATGAACGGCAAAGTCAACCTCAGTGGAATTTAAGGGCACCAAATATTAGTTTCGAGGGAGTGCTTGACTTATTAACCTGCTAGTCATAGTGTGCGTGTGTGTGTGTTTGTGTGCGTGTGCTCCTTTGCCTTGATATTCCATGATAGTAGTAAACAAGTGCCACAGTTATATAAGTGGTGTCATTCATTTCTGATTATCCATGATAATGGCGGTGGTGATGGTGGTGGCAGTGATGGTGAGGATAATGTTGAGGAGGACAATGATAATTAACTGTTTTATTTACTGTAAAATGCTACATCGATGCCTTTCATCAAGAGATCAAATATTTGTTAAGTTGGTGATAACATAGTTAACGAGATATTCAATGATATTTTTAATGACACATTTAATGATATATTCATTATCATATTCAATGTCATGAGCATAAAATTGATAACTAGAAATAATTTTCAAGTTTGGAAAAAACGAAGGGAATCCATGACAGATATTTTACTCTTTTTACTCTTTTACTTGTTTCAGTCATTTGACTGCGGCCATGCTGGAGCACCGCCTTTAATCGAGCAACTCGACCCCGGGACTTATTCTTTTGTAAGCCCAGTACTTTTCTATCGGTCTCTTTTGCCGAACCGCTAAGTAACAGGGACGTAAACACACCAGCATCGGTTGTCAAGCAATGCTAGAGGGACAAACACAGACACAAAAACACACACACACGCATATTATATATACATATATACGACAGGCTTCTTTCAGTTTCCGTCTACCAAATCCACTCACAAGGCTTTGGTCGGCCCGAGGCTATAGTAGAAGACACTTGCCCAAGGTGCCACACAGTGGGACTGAACCCGGAACCATGTGATTGGTAAACAAGCTACTTACCACACAGCCACTCCTGTGCCTATTATTTTCATTTCTTTTGTTTCTATAATTTTAACTCCTTTCTTCCTTTTTTCTCAAACCTGTTGCTATTCCATTCTCTCTCTCCTCTTCCATGTCATCCGCTCCCATCCTCTCTTCTGCCTAGAATCATTCTCATTTCTCTCCTCTTGTCTTCTTTAGTCATGGGAGAAAATTTCGACCCTTAGTCAGGCAAGTTACAAGATGATAATCATTCATATATGTTCTATGAGAAATGAACCAGTACAGTCTGCTTATTAGTTGGCAGCAGGAAGAGCATCCAGCTATAGAAACTCGTGCATAATGCAGTCCGAGGATTTGTTAGATGCTTTCAAGTCATTCATCGCATGCCAGCACAGGCTCCAGATGTTAATCGTGCTGCTGATGATAATTTTGATGAATTAGTGTGGGACAACTTTGTGAATGAGAAAAATTACTATTTTTAAATCTCACAATGTGAGATATTCAGCAACAGTACTTTGTAGTAAAGATTGTCTGCCAACAAAACATAGCAGTCCTGGTTTAGGACGAATGCTGCTGTAATTTATAAGGACACAGATTGTGTCATATAGTCATATAGTGAGCTGGAGATGATGACTCCTGGGGCTAAATTACAACAACATTCGTCCTAAAACAGGACTGCCATGTTATGTTGGCAAATAATCTTTACTACAACTTTGTGAATGTTTAGATACTACTAGCAGTATCGCCCGGCGATGCTTGGGTTTGTAAGGGAAATAACTATATAAGCATTTTTAGAGAGTTATAGCCAAAAAATAGCAAAAAAATGCATTAAAAATGGGAAAATATTTTTTTAAATCGTTGACTCATCGTAGACATTTTTAGAGAGTTACTTCCCTTATATAATAGCGAAAAAAATGCATTAAAATGGAAAAAAATGATGGTAAATTTTTTTTTAAATCGTAGACTCATCGTAGATGCATGCTAATACCCAGAAGGGCTCGATATGAATCACGACTATAAGATACCCGGTTTTGGTTAAACTGCACCGCAAAATGTGGGAGTAGTTAAGAATCTAAATCGTAGGAGACAGACACACAACCTCTCTTTTATATATAAAGATTAGAATCACATAAACAAATCCAAAATTCTACCATATTTGATATAGGTCTCATGAAAGCATTCATTGTTCTTCAGTCATTCACATTTGAGTGTGATTCTCCATGCCAGCATGGTTCACACAAATATATTATTGAGACATTGTTTTAGTCAGTTGTTCTTCATTTAAGGAAACGGTTTACTGCTTTTCAAGTAAAGGGTCTCGTATTCTACATGTCTTTGAATATGTAAGTCCAGCAGATCATTTATTGACAAAGAAAATGGCAACAACAAAGCTGCTTCTAGTTAAGCAATTTTCGAAGAAGTGCAGATGTAAAAGAGACATACAAACACACATATGTGCACACATCCATACACATACACACACACTTATGTGTGTGTATATCTACCTGTATATATATATATATGTGTGTGTGTGTGTGTGTGTGAGCATATACTCTTTACTTGTTTCAGTCATTTGACTGCGGCCATACTGGAGCACCACCTTTAGTCGAGCAAATTGACCCGAGGACTTCTTCTTTGGAAGCCTAGTACTTATTCTATCAGTCTATTTTGGCAAACTGCTAAGTTAGGGGAAGTAAACACACAACCATCGGTTGGCAGGCGACAGAAGGGGGGACAAACATATACACACACGTATATATATATATATATACATATATACGACGGGCTTCTTTCAGTTTCCGTCTACCAAATCCACTCACAAGGCTTTGGTCAGCTCGAGGCTATAGTAGAAGACACTTGCCCAAGGTACCACGCAGTGGGAATGAACCCGGAACCATGTGGTTGGTAAGCAAGCTACCACACAGCCACACCTGCACCTATATATACATATATATGTGTGTGTGTATATATATATATATATATATATATATATATATATCTATCTATCTATCTATATATATATATATATATATATATATATATATATATATATATATATATATATATATATATATATATATATATGTATATATATATTGAAAGGACTAAGTGGAGCAGGAGCATACATGAAGATAGATAGTATCTGTGAAGAGGTCACAGATGTGTGATGAAAGATATCTGAACAATGGATATGAGTTAAAATAAGAACAGTAACAAATGAGTGAAGAGTTAAATATATAGTGCGTGTGCTTATTTAGCAAAAAAAAATGACCATTCCAAAATACAACATATATATATACATTTATCTGTATATGCACAAATACACTCACTTATGAGTGAGTGAGAGATGGAGCAAAATTAAGAGAGAGGTGGGGAGAAATGTGGGTGGAGAGAAAAGAAGTGAGGAGTATAATAATACACTAAGGCCAAATGTATCACATGGTTAGTTGAATGGATAGGTGAAAAGTGAGAGAAAAAGTGGGAGAAAGGAGTGTTGATGGCATGTAGTAGGGTGGGGAGGGAAGGTCAAGGGAAAGAGAGAAATGTTACAGACATGAAGAGGGGAATTACATGGTTAAAATTTTTGTTGAAGTGGTAGAGAGAAAGAGAGATATTTTACAGATAAGAAGAGGAGAACTACATAGTTAAAAATGTTTGTTAAATTGGTAGAGAGAAAGAGGAAAATTACACGATTAAAATGTTTGAAGTGACAGGGAGAAAGAGAAAAATATAAAGTGCTTAGCAGAAGGAAATTTTAAAATCATATATCTTATCGTGACTAGAAATGAAATAATTTAGCAAAAAAGCAATGAAAATTATCCTTTCTTTCTTAAAAAAACTTTTCTTAATCCTTTTCATTCTGTGGAATTTCCACAGGTCCCACTAGTTTTTACATGAATGGCACACCTGACTTACTCATTTACTATGCCGCAAAATATTCAATTCATTTCTTTTGATTAACACTAAAATCAAACATCTGTATCATTCCAAGGTTAGAGCATTAATTGGGATATTAGCGAAGACAAAATTTTCTGTTTATCTCAAAGAAAATGAAAAACAATCTCACTGGAAAGGGAATTTCAATTATTTATCCAATCACTTGCTAATTATTGATAGATGCATAATTAAATAGCATTTTATGGACAACAGTATCGCTTTCATCCCATTATTAGCATATTAGGATATGTTAGCTCTTTGATGAGAAATTGAGATATACGATGTTATTAGACAGTTTATATATCTAAAGATAATCAAGTTTAATTCTGTGCTTATTGACGCCTGAAATCCAACATGAGAATACTCTTCATACTCACAAAAGTTGAACTATGGGCGTAGGCATGGCTGTATAGTATGGAGCTTGCTTCCCAACCACACGGTTCTGGGTTCAGTCCTACTGTGTGACAACTTGGGCAAGTGTCTCCTACTATAGTCTTGAGCTGACCAAAGCCTTGTGAGTGAATTTGGTAGACAAAAACTGAAAGAAGCTCATCATATATATGTATGTATGTATGTATATACATATATATATATAGTCTTTATGTTGTATGTCACGTTTCTCTGTTTGATTTTCTCGTTGTTCGAAAAAAAGTTCGTTTCTATCATCATTTTTTTATGACCTGTATCCATATATGCATGTATATATATATATTTATATATTATTTATATTATATATATATATACACATATATATATATATATATATATATATATATACACACACATATATATACATATATATATACATATATATATATGTAGAATCATAGAATCATGGTTTTGATTCCTAGACTGGGCATTGTGTGTGTTTTATTGAGCAAAAACGCCTAAAGCTCCACAAGGCTCTGGCAGTGGGTAGTGGAAAACCCTACTGTACTCTTTTACCACAACTTTCACTCACTCTTTCTTCCTGTTTCTGTTGTTCCTGCATTTCAAGGGGCCAGCCTTGTCACACACTGTGTCATGCTGAATCTCCCCTAGAATTATATTAAGGGTGCACGTGTCTGTGGAGTGCTCAGCCACCTCCATGTTAATTTCATGAACAGGCTGTTCCATTGATTGGATTGACTGGAACCCTCATCATCGTAACCATGATATATGTATATGCATATGTGCACATATATATATATATATATATATATATATATATATATATATAATATTAATTAGAGACAAAACCACTATTTTGCAAAATAAACAAGGAAAGACTTAATCAATACATAAAATTTTAATAAAAAGTAAAAAAACCGCCACTACAATTGTTTCATGTCTTCAAATGACAATCTTCAGGTGGATTTCCGATCTAAAATATCAATATTTTAAAATATAAGTTTAAAAAATAATTTTAAAATAATAAAAGTATCAATGAAAAAATATAAATATATAATCTATATATAACCTATATATAATCCATATATAATCAATATATAATCTAAAATAAACCCTATCAACAATTAAATATAAAACAAAATAAAAATAAACTATATATACACACATACGCATACACATATAACTAAGTATATATAACCATATCTAAATACATACACTAACTCACACACCTATATATATATCCCTATACATACACATAAAAACGTCTAGGCAACGATAAATAAATAAAATAGCCAAATACTTCAACACATTACTTATTCATACTCCCTCACACACACATACAACCCACATTCATAAACAATATACATATACCCGCTCACACATACATATACATACATACAGAACTCGATATATACACCAATATATTCACACCCACATCTATACAGATAAATAAATTACGCAAACAATCACACACACACATTCACACATACATAAACACTCAAAAGAAAAATAAACAATTCTTTGCACGTGGTGATCGAACGTTTTTTTAAAATTATGAATGGAATAATATATAATCAACGTAAATATACAGAATTTACTCCAAATCATTAATAAACCATCATGATAAATGAAACCCATATATACATATAATGATAAAACTCCCTTTACCATACACAATTATATCTATATAGCAATCTCCATATATACATTCACACACAAATACACATACGTATACCCCCTCACATATACATATACATACGTACTAAACTCGATTTATTCCATTCATAATGTTAAATGACGTTCGTTTACAGAGCGCGAAGACTTTTTATACATATGTTAGGTTCCTATGGTAACGTAATTTTGTTTGACGTTATAACGGCTAGAGTTTAATTTCACTTCATAAATTGAAACTGATTTGAAAGTATGTATATTTTTTCTCCTTATGTTAATCTTGTTAATTATGATATTCTGGTTACTTATGAAGTATTTTATATATCGTATTATGTGTAGTAATGTTGTTTTTCTTTTGAGTGTTTATGTATGTGTGAATGTGTGTGTGTGTGCGTATTTTGGTTGTGTAATTTATTTATCTGTATGAGTGTGGGTGTGAACATATTGTTGTATATATCGAGTTTAGTACGTATGTATATGTATATGTGAGGGGGTATACGTATGTGTATTTGTGTGTGAATGTATATATGGAGATTGCTATATAGGTATAATTGTGTATGGTAAAGGGAGTTTTATCATTATATGTATAAATGGGTTTCATTTATCATGATGGTTTATTAATGATTTGGAGTAAATTCTGTATATTTACGTTGATTATATATTATTCCATTCATAATTTTAAAAAAAACGTTCGATCACCACGTGCAAAGAATTGTTTATTTTTCTTTTGAGTGTTTATGTATGTGTGAATGTGTGTGTGTGATTGTTTGCGTAATTTATTTATCTGTATAGATGTGGGTGTGAATATATTGGTGTATATATCGAGTTCTGTATGTATGTATATGTATGTGTGAGCGGGTATATGTATATTGTTTATGAATGTGGGTTGTATGTGTGTGTGAAGGAGTATGAATAAGTAATGTGTTGAAGTATTTGGCTATTTTATTTATTTATCGTTGCCTAGACGTTTTTATGTGTATGTATAGGGATATATATATAGGTGTGTGAGTTAGTGTATGTATTTAGATATGGTTATATATACTTAGTTATATGTGTATACGTATGTGTGTATATATAGTTTATTTTTATTTTGTTTTATATTTAATTGTTGATAGGGTTTATTTTAGATTATATATTGATTATATATGGATTATATATAGGTTATATATAGATTATATATTTATATTTTTTCATTGATACTTTTATTATTTTAAAATTATTTTTTAAACTTATATTTTAAAATATTGATATTTTAGATCGGAAATCCACCTGAAGATTGTCATTTGAAGACATGAAACAATTGTAGTGGCGGTTTTTTTACTTTTTATTAAAATTTTATGTATTGATTAAGTCTTTCCTTGTTTGTTTTGCAAAATAGTGGTTTTGTCTCTAATTAATATTATATAATATTTTACTATAAAATTGGATTTAATCCTAAATCTGATTTTTTCCCCTGTAAATTTGGATTTATTCCCTAATATTTATTATTATATATATATATATATATACATATACGGGGGAGAATTCACAAAAAAACAAAAGATGAAGACAGGTGGTGTAGACAACAAACTGATGCATTAGTTAGATACTCGGAAAGTGAAAAAGTCTTTAACATTTCCAACCTACACTCTTCCACAGAAAGGAACACAGACAGAAACAAGGAGAGTAAATTTTTTTAAATGTTTTATTAGAAAATAACAACTAATTAATGAATAATGTATTCAGCCTTTTGGCTTACAACTTCTTCCCAACATTCAACAAGATTTTCAATATTTTGTTGGTAGAAATCACCCAATTTCGACTCGTAAAATTGATCTAACCAAGCTCTCAATTCTGCATCAGTATTGAACAAACTCTGAGCATAGCAATTGAAAGAGATCGAAAGAGGTGGAAATCCATTGGTTCCAAATCAGGAGTGTATGGTGGATGTGGCAGCACTTCCCAGCCATTTGTTTGAATGGTTTCCTTGGTCATATTGACAATATGAGTGCGGGCGTTGTCATGCAGCAGAAGAACTCCATGCTGCCGATTAGGTCTTTTCTCTTGAATAGCGATGTTGAGTCGTTCCATCTGTTGAACATAGAGTTCTGGATCGACCATTTGGTTCTGTTCAAGAAATTCGTATTGGATAATCCCTTCCCATTCCAACTATACGCACAACATCATTTTATGCTGATGAAGATCTTGTTTCACACACGGTATCACTTGTTTATCGGGGCTAAGCCATTCCTTACACTGCTTCATATTGATGTACAGGTACCATTTTCCATTGCCAGTAACGATTCGCTAAAGAAATCGTTGTTTCTGTCCATGAGTTGGGTGGTGATGAGCAAGCAAACCAGTGGAGATTGTGGCTCGTTGATTTTTGTTGTTGTCACTTAAAGCATGCAGAACCCAGGCTCCATACTTCTGAACCTTTCGCATCGAATGAAGATGCTTCTCTATAGATGTGTGGGAACATTCCATTTTCTCTACCAGTTCCCTTGTCATTTGATGAGAATTTTCATGCAAAAGTTGGTTTAATCACTCTTCATTGAACTCAAATGGATGGCTAGAACAAGGTGCGTCTTTGAGGTCAAACTTTCCATTTTTGAACTTAGCATATCAATCACGAGCGGTTCTTACAGCTATGAAACCCTCTGCATACACAACACAAACGTCGCAAGCAGCATTTGAAGCCTTAAAACGTTGATTAAAAGCAAAAAGAAGATGTCAAAAATGCTCATTTTTCTTAACTTGACATTCCATTTTAATGATCTGAAAATAAACAAAAATTAACTAAAATTAACTAGAAAAAACAAAATAAATTCCAAAATGATTCAAAAATAGAATTCCAAAAACTAGATTCCAAAATTTAAAAATGCAATAAATTCCAAAATTAAAAAAAAAACAGTGGGAACTTAGTTGCCAACCCAATATATATATATATGTATGTATGTACACTTATGCTCTTTTACTTGTTTCAGTCATTTGACTGTGGCCATGCTGGAGCACCACCTTTAGTCGAACAAATGGACCCCAGGACTTATTCTTTGTAAGCCTAGTATTTATTCTATTGGTCTCTTTTGTCGAACCACTAAGTTATGGGGATGAAAACACACCAGCATCGGTTGTCAAGTAATGTTGGGGGGGACAAACACAGACACACATGTATGTATATATACATATATATATACATATATATGACGGGCTTCTTCCAGTTTCCGTCTACCAAATTCACTCACAAGGCTTTGGTCGGCCTGAGGCTAAAGTAGAAGACACTTGCCCAAAGTGCCACACTGTGGGACTGAATCTGGAACCATGTAGTTGGTAAGCAAGCTATTTACCACACAGTCACTCCATATAAAGAGATTAGGATTCAAGTGAATCTGGTACTTAAATAGTATCAGGTCAAAAAGTAAAATGTGTACACAACAAAAATAGAGGAATATATACATGGGTACCGAATTACAGACAGAAAGATATTCAGGTTATGTATATAATTAACTGCATCCAACAGAGTATATCAATAGCCCTGATGCTAATCAAGAAGCACATATTGCACTAAATGTATGGTATATATATCTATGTATGTATGTGTGTGTGTGTGTCTTTGTGTCTGTGTTTATCCCTCACCCCCACCACTTGACAACTGGTGTTGGTGTGTTTAC
Source organism: Octopus sinensis (assembly GCF_006345805.1). Taxonomy (NCBI): domain Eukaryota; kingdom Metazoa; phylum Mollusca; class Cephalopoda; order Octopoda; family Octopodidae; genus Octopus; species Octopus sinensis. The sequence continues at coordinate 63,045,287 of NC_043008.1, forward strand.
ATCCACTTAACTTATCAGTTCAGCAAAAGAGAGCAATAAAATAAGTAACAGGCGTTCAAAAATACAAGTCCCAGGGTTGGTTTGTTCAACTAAAAGAAAAATACCCTTCAAGGCAGTGCCCCAGTATGGCCACAGTCAAATGACTGAAGCAAGTAAAAGACAAAAATTAAAAGGTATATCATTTTACTGATAACTTTCGGTTTTACCTGTTAATTACCAATGTAGAAAGTACCTTGAAGAATTCTTCTTCATTATATATTCTATCAACTAAGATTGAATATATAAAGAAGAACAATTTTGTTTTGGGATGTGTTTTATGGAAGATAAACATGTGATCGATTGCCCATCTGGAAATAGAAAGGAAGTTAAAAGCATAAAACAAAAGTCTGAAAAAAATGTGTTTCTTTATCAGCGAAATTGGTCTTCATGCAGGTAAAGTTATACCTGCTTAGCATCAAATATTTAATTACAATCTTCATCTTAATTCCCCTATTGCATACTGTGTAGTTAACCCTTTTGTTACCAACCCGGCTGAAACCGGCTCTAGCTCTGTTGTACAAATGTCTTGTTTTCTTAAGGTTTCAATTAAAATCTTCCACCAAACCTTAGTCACAATTTATGTTCCTAATACAAGCTGAATTATAACTAAGTTATTTTACTAAATTCTTTGTTATATTTAAAGTAATTGAAAGAAACGCCGAACATCTCAAAAAAAATACAGTAACGAAAGGGTTAAACCACCTAGCCAAAAATACCGAAATTCATGATTTTAATTTTTAAAAACTGGTTAATTTGGTTTTTAAATAGTAGTCCTAAGTGTAAACAAGGCTTTAGAGCAGAAACCTACTTTCTGTACCTCAAAACAACCATCAGCCTTTCCTTTTATAAACAACAATGTGTGTGGATATACTCTTTACTCTACTCTTTTACTTGTTTCAGTCATTTGACTGTGGCCATGCTGGAGCACCGGCTTTAGTCGAACAAATCGACCTCGGGACTTATTCTTTGTAAGCCCAGTACTTATTCTATTGTTCTCTTTTGCCGAACCGCTAAATGACAGCGACGTAAACACACCAGCATCGGTTGTCAAGCAATGCTAGGGAGACAAACACAGACACACAAACACACACACACATACATATATATATACATATATATGACAGGCTTCTTTCAGTTTCCGTCTACCAAATCCACTCACAAGGCATTGGTCGGCCTGGGGCTATAGCAGAAGAGACTTGCCCAAGATGCCACACAGTGGGACTGAACCTGGAACCATAGCAAGCTACTTACCACACAGCCACTCCTGATGAAATACTGAAAATTCAGTCTGTAATATGTCATTTAAGTTATAAGATATACACATTTATCAGAAAAGAAGATTGTCACACAATTATTGTTTACACACACAATAAATTTATGTGTGTGATTGATTTACTGGATGAACCACTTTATAAAATCCATGTTCACTCAAAAAAATTTTACCACCATCTTATTTTCCATTTTCTCAATATAATGGTAATACAACCATAGCTTTTATTCCCATGTAATGAACCTGAGAAAACATCAAGCATAAAGCTTAGAGATTTCGAAGTGCGTGTAGCAGCTCTGCGTCTGATATTGGCTTGCATGCGAATATACATTTCTCCATTTCAAAGTTGGCTCAATTGACTTTGTGTGGTTGCACCTTTTGTGTCATTCTCTGTGATTGGTCAGAATGGACCGTTTCCTTCTGCTTCCAGTTTGGCATTTGTATAAAGTGTGACAGTCACCATTTCTCACTAGAGAGGTTTTCTTCCTTCACTTTAGAACTCTCTTGGCACATAGTTCTTTCACTCATGTCAACAAGTTGTCTCGATCAGCCAGCGGACCAAACAAACAATGTGGTCTTCTTGGAGGCATTCTTGTGCACACTACTAGCGCTGCAGTTGCCTCCCTGTTGTTTCATTCTGGACCAACCAACCAACCAACCAACCAGCCAACCATCCATACTGGAAGAAGGTTTTAGCCAAGCATCACACACTCAACTATCAGACACACTTACAGACCACTAAAAGTGTTGAGCATTTGGCCAAATATTGGTGGCCCTGACGTGATTTGAACATGCAAACTTCTGATCTGGAATCAGAGCTGCTACATGTGCATTTCTGAAGCACTCATAAGATCAGATAAAATCTAAGTCAGCCAAAAGAGAACGCCCATCACTAAGCACAGGGGAAAGCCAATTACTGGCCTAAAATCCAGAGAACCAACAGCTCCAATACCAAACAGGTCAGACTGTATGGATGCTGTTGATCATTGGCCCCCATGCATGGAAAGCAGCAGGAAAGGCAGCAGTAAGAGTCTAGGTTGTGAGTCCAAGTGTTATCTGTGATAAATGAAATAGTAGCCTTTGTTTTACTGCAAAATTAACTCTTTCAAACACATTCACACTGAATGAAAACAGCTTTTGTTTCTCCATATATTAAGCAGACACTTTTTATTACTATTCTTGTATTTTTACATAGGCTTGATGTGATAATAAATTATATTTCGAGTTTCTATTTACATGTTTTGCTATACTTTCTTTACATAATGTTGTTTTAAATTAACGAAGCTCAAAATGTCCAAATATTCACATTTATTTTTTTGCTCTTTTACTTGTTTCAGTCATTTTGACTGTGGCCATGCTGAAGTGCCAACCTTTAATCAAAGGAAGCAACCCCTAGAGTTATTCTTTGTTAGCCTGGTACTTATTCTATCGGTCTCTTTTGCCGAACCACTAAATTACAGGGACGTAAACACATGAAGATCGGTTGTCAAGCAATGATGGGGGACAACCACAGACAGAAACACACAAATACACACACACACACACGCGCACACACACATGCACACACACACATATGCACATATATATATACGACAGGCTTCTTTCAGGTTCCATCTGCCAAATTCACTTACAAGGCTTTGGTCAGCCTGAGGCTATATTAGAAGACACTGGCCCAATGTGCCACACAGTGGAACTGAACCCAGAACCATGTGGATAGGAAGCAAGCTTCTTACCACAAAGCCAAATCTGCGCAAAAATTTGCATTGATTCATTTTTCTGCTATGGATTATGATTGCTTTTCAGTAAAAATAATTTGTTTGTGTCTGTCCTTAATAATTCATAGGGTTAAACTGAGTATTAATTATCATGTCTGTCCTTGCATTGTATGAAATAATTAAAATAGAGAAGCAATTCCACGAATGGCAAGCTATAAAAAGAATTAAATTATATCACTTGATATATATGGTTCATAGATATGTTTATTTAAGTGTATGTTTTGTGTTAACTGAAAGCCAATTTATATTCAATTACCTTAAATGCCATGGTATATATATAACCTGTTTCTGTATATAGAATTATATTAGATATTTATGATATATAAATAGGCTTGATGGCTTGACATTGTAATCTCAAATAATGGCATTTTTACTACAAAGCTAAATATTAGGCTTAAAGAATATTTGTATTATAGATATGAAAGCCTCGACAAAAAGAAACTTATTGCCAATGACAAGAAAGTATTAATTTCTTTGGAAAACACTTGAATGAAAAATCTGTGTTGTTAAGTTAGATGGAAATGGTCAAATCCAAGCAAAGTAGATTTGGTCTTCATAACAGTTATCAGCTATCTTCCTTTATGAGACTTTTCCCTGAAGCCTATGATACTGTCATAGACTTCACCTGGCACCCTAGACTTCAGCCTACCAAGCCTGAAATAGTAAATCCAGTGCTGATGATGTACATTGGTACCTAGTTAGAATAGAATATTTGCCAAATAAATTATATTTGCATTAAGACAGAATAGATCTGATGCTTCTTACAGAATCTTTCATCAAAGAAATGCCCTCTGATTAAGTGCCATTCCCAAAACGTAAAATTTTCCCCCTTTTTCATTTTAAACTAACTTATATCATGTTGTGTCTGGGGAGAGTCATTTTCTTTTTGTGCCTTATAATGTAACACACTCACAGGTAAAAATTTTCATTTTTTTCCTTATTTTTATTTTCCTAAAATTTTTGTTGCGTCTTGCAACCTTTTCAATAGTCTTGACTCTGTCCGTTATTTACACTGCGTTCCCTTTTGTTTGTTTGTGCGCATGTGTGTGGATCAGTGTGTGTGTGTGTGCCTATACATGCATGTATGTACATATGTATGTATGTGTGTGCATCTGTATATACGGATTCTGCATATTTATGTGCTTGCATGTCCGTGTTTGTGTATTTTCTATGTATGTGTGTGCTGAGCATGTGTTTGTATATGTATGCACCTCTGTCTCCTTGTGTGTGCATGTCTGTGTGTGTGTGTTATGCAACTATGTACCATGTTTGTATGTATGGATGTGCGTCTTTATATGTGTGGATCCGTGTCTCCATATGTGTCTGTTCTTATAGCCTATATACCTATTCGTCTCTATGTTGATCTGTTTATTTTCATATCTATATGCTTACATACAGAAAAAAAAATTACCGGTGAGTGTGTTACATTATAAGGCACAAAAAGAAAATTACTCTCCCCAGACACAACAGAATATGCTTCAACACACCAACTCATATAAAGAATCTTGCAAACCAAATCCAAAAACGAAATAACTTATATCAATTTACGAACTTGCTGTTGAGCTCATCTTTTGTGAAGAGCTCTTATGGAAAAAAATTACACAGGAAATAGAATATTCACTGAAAAAAATAAGGAGTTAATAGATTATTTATTCTCTCTTTGCCTTGTAAGTCAATCTCCCCATTATTGCTTTATGTGTTTTCATATAAATTAGACTTACTTTGATTTTCATTCCTTTAAAAAATTTCTAAAAAAATATTTGAGAAATACATATATTCTATTAAAACTTGGTTGACAGAAAGTAATTTTTCTTCCAAACTTGACAGATAATAAAATAGTTTGAAGTTTCATACTGAAGTAATTAATGAAAGTTTCTAAGTTTATCAACACAAGTAGACTTGTCACATTTAATGAATATTTTCTTTTCAATATTATCTATGTAATATTAATTAGCATTCCATGGCACTTATTACTTTATAAAACTCGGATATCTTTGGATTTCTTGTTTTAGTCGTGCATTCATTGTTCTTTTGTCTGGAAGTTCAATGAATTCTAAAATTACTGCTTTTATTTTATTTCATCATTAAATGTCTTAATCTGCTTTCTCTTTTAAAGAACACTTTAGATATCTGTTTCCCTTAGGGGAAAAAATTTAATCCTCTTAATACCTATCGTGTTTTCTCCTCGAGTACGAAATCTAATTATGTAATCATTCTAGGAAATTTAACTAGTAATGGTTGAATTTTTTATTATGATTTCACAAATATTTCAGTTCTGAAATGTCAAATACCCCTTTATTACTGCTTGATCAACCATGTTTTGAATATGGAAATTAACTTCAATAACATTAAAAAAGAAAGGTTCTAATCAGACTGCCAACTTAGCATTATCAAGCAAATTAATTTTGAAAATATCTCGAAGGATAATTCAAAATTCAAACCTTATTCTAATATCTTCTTCCTCGATTTTTAGACATAAAGAAGAATTGTGAATATGTGTGTGAGTGTGTGTGTGTGGGAGGTGTTGTAGCAGCGGTGGCGCTGGTGGCGGTGGCAGCAGCATCAGTGGCAGTGGTGGTGGTGGTGTGTGTGTGTGTGGAAAAGGATCTTGGGCAGAATTTCCTATGATGATTGCTCAATTGTTCAATTAACAAGACTACAAGTCTCACTGAATTAGCATTTAAAAGGATGAATACAAACATGTGCATTAAATTCTAGCATGACTCAAATGGTTACAACAGGACCATTTCAAGTCACAGGAGAACTTGGAAGTTGCCCAGAAGCCTCATAGATCCTGAGGACCAGTTCAAACTTATATATGTTGTAGCTTGCTGTCAATAAATACTATAGGGCCCAGTGCATTGATTTGCCCAGGGACCCCACTATGCTGCTAAGGTGATTCGGAGTTAGACAATATCCAATTGTTTGGATGAACATTTATTGATCCAGGGTCTCTGTATAGGTATCCTTCTATTGCAGGGGCGTTGTTCCTATTACCAACCACCTCACAGAATGTATTGGGCGTCTTTTGTTCAGGATACTGGCACCAGTCAAGTTACCTTGTAATTCGCAGTACTAAAGAGCCAACCTGCCTGAGAGAGAAAAATAAATGAAGGTGGTGCTCCAGCATGGCCACAGTCAAATGACTGAAACAAGTAAAAGAGTAACGTTATGTAAGGTGTTGAGGGGTTAATGTATGATGTAAAGTAAGTAAAGTTACCTTCTTGAGTCATGGCAAAACATAGGGATCAGTTTCCCAGTTTCCATAGCATATAAATTCCCTACCTGGATGGGATGCCAGTGGACTGGAGCAATGTGAAATGAAGTGTTTTGCAGTAAGCAGAAGTTTGCCATTACCTTCTACCGGAGCCACATGGAGCTTAGGTGTTTCGCTCATAAATACATGCATCGCCCGGTCTGAGATTTGAACTCGCAATCCCTCGACCATGAGTCTGTTGCTCTAACCACTAGGCCATGTGCCTCCACAAGTGAAATCACAGTCATTGCCAATGCCAGTGCTGTCTGACTGGCACCCATGCCAGTGGCATGTAAAAAGCACCATTAGAATACTGGGCCTCACAGAAGCAGTGACAAGTGACTGAGACCTTTGGTGATATACGATGCTTGTGTCGACCTGTCAAGCCAAGTGAGATCATAATTATGACAGATGCCAGTGTCACATCAATGGCACCCATGCTGGTGGCACGTAAAAAGCACCCACTACATTCTTGGAGTGGTTGGCACTAGAAAGGGCATCCAGCCATAGGAACCTTGCTGAATCAGAGTGGAACCTGGTGCAGTTCCCTGGCTTACCAGTTTTCAATCAAACTGTCCTGCCTATGCCGATATGGAAAGCAGACATTAAAGAATGATAATGATGATGATGATGATGATGATGATGATGACTTTTCTGTTATTTCTAGCAGCTCGTACAATGTAGAATCTTGTTTTTCATTGGTTAGCTGCAGTAAAAATAGTGTCAACCATAAAAAATAATTGTCTTTAAAGCATACAAATGTCTGAATGTTCAAAAATCACATATGTTAAACAGAGATAATAAATGTCTTAGGATAGAGTACAGTGAATTTATGAATATTAAATATCCAGCCTGACTCTTTACATACAGAGAATATATTTGATACTGTAAAATATTGAAAAATAGAAGAAATCGGTTAACTGAGATCACTTCTGTAATCTTTTGGTTCTTTCAGTCATTGGACTGTGGCCATGCTGCAGCAACCCTTTAAAGGATTTAGTTGAACACATTGAAAGGTGGCGAGCTGGCAGAAACGTTAGCACGCCAGGCGAAATGCTTTGCGGTATTTCGTCTGTCGTTACGTTCTGAGTTCAAATTCCGCTGAGGTCGACTTTGCCTTTCATCCTTTCGGGGTCGATAAATAAAGTACCAGTTTCGCACTGGAGTCGATGTAATCGGCTTAATCCGTTTCTCTGTCCTTTTTTGTCCTCTCTATGTTTAGCCCCTTGAGGGTAGTAAAGAAATACATTGATTGCAGTGTTTATTTTTTTCTTTAAATCTTGTACTTATTCTAATGGTGTTTTTGCTGAACTGCTGATGTTATGAAGGCATAAACAAACAAACACCAGTTGCCAAGAGGTGGAGCGACAAACACAAAGCATGTGCAAGTACACACACATCTACACACACACAAACATGCACATACATATGTGTGTGTGTATGTATATCTCTATATCTATATCTCTATATCTATCTCTCTATATATATACATATTATTGTTGTTATCTTTAACCTGAAGAGTGGCTATATTTATGTAGAATTGATTTTATTAATACTACTATTATTTTTACTATTATCATGTCTTAAATATAGCCACAAAACATGTGTTGTTATTCTACCAAATATATACCTTTTATTTATTATTTTGCACATTACTTAATCATCGTTATATGTTTTATCTTATATTTAATCTTTCTATAATATGTAATTTTTCTAAATGGTGTAATTTAATTTTTCATTATTGAGTTGATAGAAGGTTGTTTTTTTCTAATTTATATATATATATTATATTTTGTGAAATTTGATTTAGTATTTTTAAATTGAATTTTTCCCTGTAAGTTTGGAATATTATTCCCTCATATCATTATTATTATTATTTTATATATATATATATATATATGACAGACTTCTACAAAGTTTGTGACTCCCAGATTCATCCACAAGCCAACTGACAGCTGGGGTTGTGGTAGAAGACACTTGCCCTAGGTATTACAAAGGTTGGCACTCTTGACAGTGGAACGTTAAAAGCACATCCAAGCTTGACCATTGCCAGGGCCACAGATTGGCTCCTGTGCCGGTGACACATGAAAAGCACCATTCAGCATGATCGTAGCCAGTGTCACCTTATGCTGGCTACGATCATGCTTGAATGGTGCTTTTCATGTGTCACTGGCACAGGAGCCAATCTGTGGCCCTGGCAACGGGTCAAGCTTGGATGTGCTTTTAACATGGAAATGGTTTAAGAAAGAAAGGTAACTGAGAAAGCTAGAATATGATTAGGACATCTTGTTATTAGTGAACATAAATATCATCATCATCATCGTTGTCTTTTAGCATTCACTTTCCATGCTGGTATGGGTTGGACAGTTTGATAGGAACTGGCAAGCCAGAAGACTGCACCAGGCTTCACTGTCTGATTTGGCATGGATTTTACAGCTGTCTGCCCTTCCTAACAGCAACCACTCAGCAGAGTGTACTAAACGCTTTTTACATTGCTCCAATTACTAATAAACCTCTGCACTAATTTGTCTGTCTTTGATTACATTAAATTTCCATTATTTTTTTGTCTTTAAAAATACGGTTGGCTCTGTTCTAAAAGGCTACATGCAGAAAGGAAGTGCATTTGTAAGAAATCTCTCAGTAAAATCTTTCACCAAAAGTGTGTCACATCACAAAATGTTGGTAATATTTGTTTTGAATAATTAAAATCTTTAAGACATTTAATATCAATTAAGTAAAGCAGATGGATTCTTAATGTTGATGTTTCTATTTTTGGCAGAAATGACATTATAATGGCACATGCACAAAAATATCCCTAATGCTGCAATGATGAGCTTCTCTCAACAGCTTTCTACTTCATTAGAATTTTATAAGCTGTATCACTATCTGAGTAAATTATTATTCTGGTTAGTTTTATTAAAAACTATAAAACAATATAACAACTTGGTTTCATTATCTTTAATTTATGGAAGGAAGTTAGTGACAGAAATTTTAGCAGAAGGATATTTCAATGCTCCATACAGTTCCTCATTTCTAGTAGTTACTTTATATTATGTCACATAGTAATTTGAATGTGTAACTATGTTGCTGCGTATCTGTGAATACAGAAAGGAATTTGATAGAAGAAAAATACATGAAAAAAGAGAAAGAATTTTAGTAATGCGAAAGTGCAGGGATGATTAACCGAAATGGAATTAAGAGGTTTAACGTCATCATATCTTGACGGTTTAAGACATTTGTGCGTTTGTTTTATTATGGCTTTTCTTTTTCTAATATGATTATTGTTGTAAGGTTGTCAGGGAAATAGTTTAATCTACAATCAAATTTAGATAAAACATTTAAATTTTATGGATGAAATGATATTAACTTCAAAAGAAAACCATTAGCAACTGATTATATCAGAATACGAATTTCAATACAACATTTGTTTTTAATCTGAAAATTTCAAAAAAAAAAAAATAAATAAATAAATAAATGCTAATTTTATTGTATTTATTATCTTAATCTTATTTTGACTCTGTTGTATTTACAAACCAGATATTTTTATATTCAAATTATAGTTTTCAATAAATTTGGATAATTAGCAAAATCTGTTCAGCAGTTAAATGTTTGCCATTGTAACAGGAGGTTTATTGTCTGTTACACGATGTAGATTAACAGAGATTATCATCATCATCATCATCATCATCATCATCACCATCATCGTCCTTATCATCATTATCATCATCGTCATCAACACTGTTATCAATATTTTTATCATGATGATGATGATCATCATCATCATCATCATTATCGTCGTTATCATAATCATCGTTATCATCATCATCATTATCATCATCATCACCATCATCATGAACACTGTTATCAATATTTTTATTATCATCAACATCATTATCATTGTTGTTGCTGTTATTATTATTGTTTTTGTTGTTGTTGTTGTGGTTATTGCTATTATTTCCTTTACACACAACATATTAGATTATGCAAAAATATTCCTAACATCAGGCTGCAACAAGTAACCTTAGATGCCAGGAACCTTCCTTTGTATCCTAGCTGTCCCTAATAACACTGCTTTCTGGAGCTGTATTAAACTTGGTTTTATGCCAATTTCCTCTATCCATCTGTGCAAATCTTTAGGGACAGTTTCCAATGCACCTATAGCTACAGGGATATATTCCACCTGCACTTCCCATCGCCTCTACAACTCAATGGCTGGGTTCTGATACCTTGCCGTTTCCTCTATGCCTCTCATATTGGTTTTCTCATCATTTGGGACTGCAAAGGGAATTACCTGGCACTTTCAAATTTTTTGTCTACAACTACTACTACTACTACTACTACTACTACTACTACTACTACTACTACTACTACTACTGTTACTACTACTACTACTACTACTACTGCTGCTGCTGCTGCTGCTGCTGCTGCTACTACTACTGTGACTGTTGCTGCTGCTACTACTACTACTACTACTACTACTACTACTACTACCAGATATGGAAGCCTGCAGGTGCTAAATCTGGTGAATAGGGCATGTGCAGAAGTGATACTGTGTTGAATTTTGGCAGGAAATGGAAGAGTAAGGAGAGCTTGTTGATACTCTTTTACTCTTTTACTCGTTTCAGTCATTTGACAGTGGCCATGCTGGAGCACCACCTTTAGTTGAGAAAATCAACCCCAGGATTTATTCTTTGTAAGCCTATTACTTAATCTATCGGTCTCTTTTGCCAAACCGCTAAGTTATGGGAATGTAAACACACCAGCATCGGTTGTCAAGTGATGTTGGGGGGACAAACACAGACACATAAACATATACACACGCATACATATATATATATGTATATATATATATTATATATATATATATATATATACACATACATACCTATATACGACTGGTCTCTTTCAGTTTCCGTCTACCAAATCCGCTCACAAGGCTTTGGTCAGCCCAAGGATATAGTAGAAGACAATTGCCCAAGGTGCTGCGCAGTGGGAATGAACCTGGAACCATGTGGTTGGTAAGCAAGCTACTTACCACACAGCCACTCCTGTGCCATTGTCGTCATGAAGAATCCAATTGCTTGCACTCAAAGGATCCATTCCCTTTCACTGAAGTGTCCTCCCTCAAATGCTTCCAAATGTCACAATAGAACTCTTGACTGATAGTTTGGCCCTGGATGAGGAATTCTTGATGCACAATACCATGGATTTGGAAAAAACTATGAACATTTTCTTGAGTGAGCTGCAGCTCTCTCATGCCTTTTGAATCACCCATGCCACTCGAAACATTGCACACAACCCATTGCTTCATTGCTATAAGCTTGCCAGAACATACTCAATGTCTCTGTAACAGACTTCCCAAGTTTAATGCAAAATTTCACATTGGCTCTTCTTTCCAAATTCCTGTGCACAACAAAAGTCGCAGACTACAGCATACACGTGATCACAAAAACACAAATTTCACAATTTGCAAAATAAACACAGTATTATCACTTGGTACACTGCTTCGTGAAGGTCACTGCTAGCTCTCACTGTGCACACAACCATGTGTTACCATATGTTGATGCACTACAGAACTAGTATGGAAACTTTTTCATTCCACCTCATATTTCTTAATTCTAGTATTTTACTAATTTCATCTTCACACCACTTATCAGTATGATTAAATCTTAGCTTTCTACAGAACTCCCAGGAAACTATTCTCTATAGGCTGTCATGTCTTTTCTTGTATTCTTTTTTGTGTCAGCATACTACATTCACTAACAATATGAATAACACTTACTTCCTTTGACTTTCATAGCCTACATTGGGAATCCACCTAAATTTTTATCCATCTTGGTTTTTATCCAATTAGTCCTCAATGCCTGATCTGGTGTTGGTGCAACATAAAAAGCACACAGTACACTCTGTCGAGTGGTTGGCATTAGGAAGGATATCCAGCAAGCTGAAATAGAAAATGGAATTTGATGCAGTCCCTGGCCTTAACAGTCCCTGATAGACCATCCAACCCATGTCAGCATGGAAAACAGACGTTAAATGAGGATGAACTGTGTACTGTAGGCCAACATTTAATCTACAAACCCACTCAGCTGTCTGTGCTACCAAGTCGCTTTTGGTGCTTCAAAGTTGTGAAGTAATCAACCATTGCTCTTTTGGCATAAGATTTGCTTACTTGAAGGTTCATATTCGCTCAGATTCAAACCAATCACTAACTCTTGTTAAGTTACTGAAAACTGTAACACAATGAAATTGTTCCAAGAATAATTTGTGTAAAAATTATAATAATCTACTGATAGATGAATATAAGTTAGTACTTGTTGGTTATTGTCTCATTCTGACTTACCAAAAATAGATTTGACTTCATAATTCTATTTGTCTTTTCTTTTTTGTCATCTATTAAGTTTTATCATTATAGATAACCAATAGTGTTGCAGTTTAGCAGTTGCCATGGTTATTCATAATCCGGGGTGGGGGCAGAGGAAGTTTGTTCTTCTTAGTAATTCCCTATGTAATAAATACAAAATGATAGTCATGAAGGAAATCATTTATGTTAAACAATATTGTGTATAGAATATAAAAATAACATTAAACAGTAAAGAGAACAGAATAAGTGTATCAGACTGTAAACATTTCAAGTGGTTCTTAATCTGTACTAATGCTGCTGTTACAGTGAATAAGTACATACATATAACCAATATCCACTTTCAATTGTTTTGAGACGATGTGATTATCTTTGTATTTCCTGAGAAATACATAAATCTATATCATTTATTAATATGTGTACAATTAGTGGGAGAAATCAGTTAACAGATATATGCAATTTGGTGAGCTATTGAAGTTAGGTTCCAGTTAAACAATCTATATCTATAAAACAGTCCTTGGACGAAAATTGTATGCACACTTTGCTTTGACGGTTAATGGCGACCAAACCGAGGCTAGGATCGAGCTGAAAATTGGCAGGGATACTAAATGCATGATGAGGATGAGACCCGCGATGGTTACCACAGTTCCTCCAAATTTACTTTATGATTGATGTAGGTCAACAAACCCGAAGGAGGTGTCAACATTTCAGATGATGAGTCATGTTAGACACAGTGCCGACAGCTGCAAAAGAGAGTATATCCACTGACAGCTTCTCGGTGCATTCAAAATTCACATAACCCCCACAGGTTTGGGCCTGAAATACTCCAAACGAACGCACCGCATGTTGCTTAGTCGAATTAGCCCATCATTTACTCCACAAATGTTTTGTTGTCAATGCTGCACTTTCCCATATCACCTGTTTCAACATAACTGTAATATATCATGTACAAACTATGCCATTTTAATCCCGAGCAATGCCAAGTGTCTCTGCTAGTATAATCTAAATGAAAGGAAAGCCAATGTAATTTTAAAGGCAAGATATCAGTGAACTTGCTACTGAAGGATTCCTTCTTATTTTGCAAGAAAAGCTTTTAGAACATTCATTAATTTATTAGAAAATCTTTATGTTGTCTGAAATGGTCATCATGTTAATTTCTAGCATTTCCACAAAAATACAAGAAATCAGATGAATTCCTACACTCTGGTATTTTAATATAATCCAATGCAGGAAAACGTTGGTTTCAACATTTGGCACAAGGCCAGCAGGTGTGGGCGAGGGGCTGAGTCAATTAAATCAGTCCCAATGTTCAACTGATACTTATATTATTGAACCGAAAGGATGAAAAGCAAAGTTGACCCCAGCAGAATTTGAACTTGGAACGTTAGGACAGGCAAAATGCCACTTAGCATTTTGCCCCATGTGCTAACGATCCTGCCAGTTCATCACCTTTTGATGCAGAAAACAATTAATTCACTATCCGACATTTTATGACCCTTAAATTTCTGTTCAACAATATTTCTATTCAGTATTATTATGAGAGTAACATGAGTTATAGAAATCTGGATATTTGGCATCTTTAACTTTGGGAAATATCACAGAAATATTAGCATCTTCTATAGCTTGCTGCAATTCCATCAAAACTTTGATGGCCCTACAATACAACATCTCTTTGTGTGTCACAATACTGCATCATCTTTACTAACCGGAGGAAACTATGAGTAACTAATGCTCTTAAATGATTTATTTAATCTTTCCTTCTCTTTGTCATTCCCTCTTTCTCCAACACTTCCTCACTCTCTCTCTCCCCTCTCACCCCCTCTCTTTCTCTTGCTATTTCCTTCCTTTTACCACCATAACAGGCATTTTCTATACTCCACATTCATTAATATACCTAGTGACATTACCAAACTTCTTTATTTTTAAATTAATTCTAAATATAGTAACTGTGACAAACTGCCTCACATTCTTTCATTGTAAATTTATTTCTCCTATTTAAGTTATCTTCTTCATTTCCACAGACTACAAGTATATACATCTTTGTTATTTCCTTTATTTAATTTCTTTTGAATCAGCAATTTATGTTCTAATATTGTACATATTATTACTATGCTATTACAATTATTATGCTACAGTACTGGTTGTAATTAGATGAGGGAATAGCCATAGTTTCTTGCAGAGCCAGGAGATTTGGGAATATCTAACAGAATTAAATAACAAAGCCAATAAAAAGGAGATGAGTTCCTTGTGAGCCAACAGTATGCATATTCTTTGAAACAGACAGTGCCATCAAAATTACCAAAACCACTGGTATTGTAGAGTAGAATATTTAATTCTAAATCAGATTAGTCAGTACCTGGGTTTATGAAGAAATCCCAAAATCAATAGGAATGAAAACGATAGGTAAAAAATACAGGTGCTCCAACAGCAGAAATGCTATTAAAATGAATTAAGTTGACATTGTTAAAGAATTCCCAAACACAATTAATGCTACCCTAGATCTTTATCTCATTGTCCTTGGTAGGTTTACTCTGTGATATGAAAGTTAGCTTTTAGGGAGACATAAATTAATTTCTACATGTTGACGCATAGTTAATATAATTACCAGTAAATATAGCTTTCCTTCATAGCTTTGTTATTTAATTACTAATCTAGAGCACGAGGAGATAATTCTCTAATAACTCTATTTGTAAACATTTGTCGAATTTGTAGACAAGAACAATGGGAAAAATCACTTGTGGTTGGCTAAATGACTGACTGGGTTTCTGAAGGCTAAGTTTCAGATAACAAATTACTTTGCTTCACACATGACAAGTGGTTTCATGTTATCTCCATGTTTTACCTTATAGCCATATGCAACACTAACACACAAAGATCCTGTGAAGAAAATCAACAGCTTTTTGTTTGCTGCATTTTGTTTTGATTTAGGTAGCTCTTGTTTCGTAAGCAGAACACTTTCTTATCAGCAACTAATGTTAAAGATTAAGCCTGATGGTTCATGTTTGGTATCACGAATAGAAAAGAGGCTTTTCACTTTAAAAGCAGACTTTAGCTGTATCTCAAATATATTTCAGAACATTTCGGTTTTCTCGATACAGTAAAAGGTAAAAGTCAGTGTAAGTAAGAATGAAAAGGAGTAAAGAGAATGGTGTTGAGAGGGAATCAAGAAATGATATGGACAGTAATTAGAAAATAAATTAATATTAATTGGGAAAGATACTGGTAGTATAAATCTGTCCAGAGAGATAATTATTTTTAAAGGAAGAGAAAGACAGACTGTTATTAAATACAAGCACAAAAACTTTAAAATGATATTAATAATTGAACCTTGACAAAGTTCTTTGTTATTTCTTTTATTTAATTTATTTTGAATCAGTAACATATCTTCTATTATCTTCCATATTATTACTATGCTATTACAATTATCATACTACAATAAAAAAAATAATGATCATTAAGTTTTCCTTTGTTAAATTCCACGATGCATTTTCTTGAAAGCATCAAATTGATCAAAATTACTGTGACTTACCTGGACTAGACTTAACAAAAAAAAAATATTTAAATTTTCAACAAATAATTTTAAAGTAAAATTTCAATAAACTGATACAAAAGAAATCAAATATCGAACTTAATTTCATAAAATCATTTGCCCTATTTTAGTATATAAAGCATTTTAGTATTTTTCCAAATATTTGTGTATTTCAATCAAGTCTGCATTATTTTACATCACTATGCTGCCATGCTTAATTTCCATCATCTTTTCTTTTCATTTATTTTCCAAAAAACTAGAAATGGTGAAAAGTTGTTAGATTATATATTCATCAATTTTTGCTAATATATATTTGACAAAGAATATTTGCCATTTATCATTTATTGATTTGATATCAATTTCAACTTTCTAACTTACAGTTTTTTTTTACATCAGATATAAATACGACTAGAAGATAATCAAATTTAATACTTTGAGTTGAATTGCCATATGTCAGTTCATTCAATGAGTCTTAGTCTATTTGAATCAATCTCACTGTATTTTATGGCTATTTTTAATTTCTATTTTAAACCCTTGCAGAGATAAATACAAAAGATGTTTAATGAAGCTACAGTCTGAAAATATATTGATTTGATCAATTTGCTGATTTTGCCTCAGATCACTTTAAGCCTGTAATAATAGATTAAAAACAGAGTCTTGTTTCTAATATATCACATACAAATATGTAACAAATGTAAATAGCAAGTAATGTAAAGTCTGCTTGGTAACACAAACACAAGAAATTTTAAGAATCAATGTGTGCATGCCTGTCTGTGTATGTATGTGTAAATAAATACATACATTATATAAACATATACACATATATACTTACTAGTTGCCAATCTTTCCATCCTGACGATAGAGACTGGTTTTACCATGATGTTTAAATGCATCTGCCACTTGTTGCATTTCTTGACCTTTTGCATACACTGACTTCCAACATTGCAGCTGTTACATAGTTCTGAACCATCAGAAACAGCTGTGGTAAGAAACTTGCTTCCCAGACTCATGATTCTGGGTTCAGTCCCACTGCGTGGCACCACCATGGGCAAGTGTCTTCTGCTATAGCCTCGGGCCAACCAAAGCCTTGTGAGTGGATTTGGTAGACAGAAACTGAAAGCAGCCCATCGTATATATACATATAAGTTCAGCAAAATTTAGATTCAGATGAATATGGTACTTAAGTTAAAGGCAACAGAATTTTGTATGGTATTATCCATATAAATCAAACGGGATGATTATAATCAAAATAAGCAACAAGTATATCCAAGGTAGAGTAGTACAATTGCTTCATGCTACTTCATTTTATCAAACACTGTAAGTATTACATCAGTTTTAAAATGTCAAGCAATCCTCAGCCACTTAGAGATTTTTCCAATTAAATGGACAATGCACATTCTTATCCCTATTTTATTTGCCAACATTATAAAGAGGGTAAATATATAGACAGAGAGGTTGATGTCATTCTTAAGAACATGGTAGTAGTATATTCACTCTCTGACTGTAGATTTTATCATTGAATTCACTTTGTTATTGAGATCTGTCAGTGGGGAGGGGTTTTATTCTTAGTTGAATGGAGACAAACAAGATTTTTTTCTATTTATAGATATAGGAAGGAGTAGTACAAATGTCAAAACCATAAACCCATTCCCATTTTGAGGAATTCAGTTTAGATGTATTTGAATGTTTTATAGCAAAACGCTAGTAGGTTGAAGTTAGATGGGTAGTGGGAACATAGACTACTAGTCCTCTAGAGGTTTTCAATGTCCCTTACCATTTAACATCCAGATTCTATATTAAGAAATTTAAGTAAATATCCTTGAGATAATTTTCTAAAGGATTTCAATAAATATTGGTATCTTATATAGGGATAGAAAATATAGAAATCATTTCATATTTATATAAATATATATATATCCATTTCAATTAATATAGACTCATAATTAGCTAGTAAATGGTGATTTATTTTATTAATGAGTCAAATTAAAAGAATATGTTAGACATAATATTTATTAACTGTGGAAAAAAACTTTATCAATTTAGCAAATATATCAGGAGTCAATAAGATATAATAAAAAGTAATGGAGGGGAGGTAATCAAGATGAACCAAGTAATTTCCCTCGATATATAGAATTTTGTTTTGTTTTCTTTTTTTTTTTATACTTCATGCCTATTCCTGTTCATGTCAGTGTTGATATTATTTATGAAAGCAGAGTTAAGTTGTGTCACAGAGTATATATAGAAATGTAGAAATTAAAACAACACTTGATAGATTATTTATAAGATGTTTAGTTACATCTTATTTACATTTCAATAACAAAACTTGATTATTATTTACATAAGGTAAATTTCATAAACAAAATATTGTCAAATCTTCAAATACATGTATCATTTACAATTAATGCTATAGAAATGATTGACAGAAGTAACTATTGTACTGGTTGATTTTTTTTTATTTTGATATACTGCCAACAAATTTTGATCAAAGACTATCTACGTCATCAGTCACATATTAATTTGTTTTAATGTGGCCATATGTCTGTAAGTTTCACTGCCTAAATTTTTCCGTAGCTCCAGTACCATGTTAAATTTTTTACATTTTTGTTGTTTGTGTATTTATTTTGTAATTGTGTTCCAACATGAGTATGGTCCCATTATTAACCTTTGTAACTTAGCCTTCAGAAACCCAGTCAGTCATTTAGCCAACCACAAGTGATTTTTCCCATTGTTCTTGTCTACAAATTCGACAAATGTTTACAAATAGAGTTATTAGAGAATTATTTCCTCGTGCTCTAGATCAGTAATTAAATAACAAAGCTGGCAGAATCGTTAGCACGCTGGGCAAAAATGCTTCATGGTATATCACCCGTTGCTCCGTTTTGAGTTCAAATTTTACCAATGTCAACTTTGACTTTCATCCTTTTGGGGTCAATAAATCGACAATCCCCTCCCCCAAATTTCAGGCCTGATGCCTATGGTACAAACGATTATAAACCTATGTTTGTAAGGAATTTTATGCATTATCCACTTGTATTTTACTAATTTTTTTCTTTTAGTATTGTAGTGTTTCTTAAGACTAATTTTTGTTGCATATACATGGTGAGCCTAAGAGAGAGTACAGTACTAAGGAGGACAATATAACAGCTTATGTCTAAACACTACTGGGTACTAATTTTTCAGTAATTTCCATGGTCGAGCAATCTACCAGCAGAAATCAGTCAACAACATTGACTGTATTTTACAGGATTTGTTCAGAGTTGCCTCTCTTTTGTACCTTCCATTTATAAAAGCCAATGAACAAGAAACATCATTGTTTGAGATTCCTGATAGATGGCAACACTGAATAGATAGGGTGTTTTCACAGTTTTTTACCATAAGAGGAAAATTTTCTCTATGGTAACTGCCTTTTAGCTGTTGAGAAATGTCACAAATATATTTTAACTAACCTAAATTTTGCTTATGCCTAAACACTGCTAAGCGATAATTTTTTGATTATCATCATCATCATCATCATCGTTAACGTCCGTTTTCCGCGCTAGCACGGGTTGGACGGTTCGACCGGGGTCTGGGAAGCCAGGGGCTGCACCAGGCTCCAGTCTGATCTGGCAGTGTTTCTACAGCTGGATGCCCTTCCTAACGCCAACCACTCCGCGAGTGTAGTGGGTGCCTTTTACGTGCCACATGCACAGGTGCCAGATTATATATATAGGTAGGCAATATAGATAGTGTCTACCTTGAATAAAATAGATCGATGGCAACATTTTTCTCTCATGGCGAGATATGCACCTAATTCAATAAAATTAGGAAGGTTAGTCTGGTTACTATGCATAAAATGCAAAATGTTTTATGTTTTTGTAGATTAGGTAGCCATAATTCACTCCTGCTTTTTAGTTTCAGTATTTAAGCTATGCATAGTACTGCTGTAGTACATTTCTACAACTCCCTTTTCTTTATGTGCTATAAAGGCAGAAATAGATCTGCCTTCAACTTAGTCGTGCACCTGTGTTTTGCTTATTATTGGTGTGTTTTACTACATAAAGATTGCCAACTGCCAACTCTGAGTAACTACTGATGGCACGTGCCCAAGATATATATATGTACAAATTTTAAAATAGGATAAAATCTTTATAAGAATTTCTTGCCTAAATGTGATGCTCCAGCATGGCCGCAATCAAATGGGTAAAACAAGTAAAAGAGTAAAAGAGTAAGTAGTTAGTGTGAAAAACCTCATAAGGAAAAATTTATTAATTATCCCTTTAAATATATTCATTTATATTAAAGGTATTACTATATATAAATGCCTCACACTAGGAGGGACTCTTAAAGTTGAAACTACCATAATAAACACATTACACATTGTACTGAACGTGAGGGAATGAAACTCTTGAAGCGAGTCTTTTAAAAATAGATTCAGCCGCAGATCATATGATTTCATAATTAGTGCACAAAATGCACTTTTAAATCTTCAGTGCAGGCATAATCAAGACACATAAAAATGAACGAAATACATATATATATATAGTCTTTCTCTCTCTCTTTGTTTCCTCGTGTTCCTTTCTTTTGAAAGCATAGGATCGAAATGTAAAAGACTTTCTCACCTTCCTGACAATCAAATTAATACACCTGCTTATTGTTTATACACCTGTCCTCGTTTTTTGATTTTCTGTAAATTTCAACTATATGTATGTATGTATGTATATATGGTTATACATGTATATGTATATAAACATACAGCACACACACAGACCCATACATGCTGAGATACGCTGCATGTTCACTATCAAAATATATTTCATTATTGATGCAAGTTCAAATTTCATAACTCTGATTGTCAAACAAAACCTGAACAATAACATTGAAAGTTGGAACAGTTTAAAGAAATACTCAGGAAAACGGAGAGAAAAAAAAAAAGCATTTGATTGGCTGCATGTGTAGAGATAAATTCAGAAAAATAAAGCATTTGATTGTTTTTGTATAAAAAAAAACATTGAAATATATTTTGCGTTCATACAAAAATAACTCCATAAATGAAATACTGGAAGCTATACATTTACACTTGCTTGTATACACGTGTGTTTGTATGCATATGTGTGTGCCTGCGTGTGTGTAAATATAGCTCTACACTCACACATTAAAAAGCTTAACACTGTGTCAAAGTGTGTGAACAGAGTCTGTTTATATGTTGGAAGGCTGATATATAAATGGTAATTGTTGTGTTAAACAATGTATCTAGAAAGAACCTGCCAGAGAGATCTGTACACATTATCATCATCATTATCATTGCTATTGTCATTTTCATTGTCAACATCATTGCTTTTGTCATCATCATCACAGTTGCTATAAACATCGTTGTCATCCTTGTTGTTATCATCATCATCATCGCTGCCATTGTTTTTCCATTTGCTTCCATGTTGTTACGAGAGGGATGAATTGTCATATACCGAACCAGTTCTTACTTGCAGCTCTTGTCCATCTAGGTAGGTCAAAGTTCAGTGTCTTATTTATATGTTCTGTCTCTCTCTTTTTACTCTTTTAATTGTTTCAGTCATTTGACTGCGGCCATGCTGGAGCACTGCTTTTAGTCAAGCAAATCAACCCTGGGATTTATTCTTTGTAAGCCCAGTATTTATTCTATCAGTCTCTTTTGCCGAACTGCTAAGTGACAGAGACATAAACACATCAGCATCAGTTTTCAAGCAATGCTAGGGAGACAAACAAAGACACACAAACATATATATACATATATGCACTGGGCTTCTTTGAGTTTCTGTTTACCAAATCCACTCACAAGGCTTTGGTCGGCCCGAGGCTATAGTAGAAGACACTTTCTCAAGATGCCACGCAGTGGGACTGAACCCGGAACCATGTGGTTGGTAAGCAAGCTACTTACCACACAGCCACTCTAGCAACTTCTGCTTATGGCAGAGTATTTATATCTGAATTTTCTTCCTGACCCCAACCGTTTCACTAACTGTACTCAGAGTATTATATATCATGATACCAACATTAATGAGTTTGCCTTTATGCTCACTGTGCCTTTGTCTCCACTCAGCCAGGGCAGTATGACTGACAAAGTGAACAGAAAAGGGAGCAATGATGAGGGGAAAGAAAAAACTTGAGTATTATAGGATAAACAAAGTAACAGGTGGTAAAAGTGTGGAAGATGATGGGAAAATATGATAGACACTGCTTGAGAGTGTGATGGGAAAGCAGGCAATAATGGTAGAGCAAAATGTGAAAGAGAATGGCGGAGAGTAATGATAGAGAGATACTAATGGCAGTTACACTTTTATTGGCAAAAGAGGAAAATTATGATGGGCAGTTGTAGAACAGGTTAATACTATGAGAGTGTGATGGATGTCAGTAATGAGTGACTAAGGGAAGATAGAGAAATGGCTAGCAGTAAATAGAAGGTGTGTATAGAATACCAAAGGTCAGATACAAACTCTCATTTTCTAAGCATTGTAATTAGAAGAAGACCAGTGAAAAGAGATATAGATATCGGTAAGGAGATAAATACCATGTATTTCCTCTATCACAAGACACCTGTTTCAGCTCCTCCCTTTATAATCTAACCTCTCATCACTTTGCATAAAGCTACATCTGTGTCTCTACAATTGTATCATTCCGTCAATGGGGATCTTAGTTTTGAGAAGTACATGGCAACTTCACTAGTGCTGGTGCCATGCAAAGTAAAAGTATCTAAAGCACTTTGTGAAGTAATTGGCATTAGGAAGGGAATCTAGCCATACAAACCATGTATTTAGAGCTTGACACAATCCTCCAACATTCCAGATCCAGCCAAACTGCCCCAGGCATGCCATCATGGAGGGTGGGCATCAAAATCTGACGATGATGAGGGTTGTCATCATTATTATTATTATCATCATCATCATCATTGTCATTGTTGTCCTTATCACTGCAGACATCGTCATCCGTTTCCTAATCATCATCATCATCATCATCATCATGCGCACATGTATGTATATATGTGCAAATGTATAACTATATATATATATAAATTTAATCAAAGGACATACTAAGTATGTCTACCTCCTGGAAATCACAGTCAAAACTATTATTTAAATCACCAAAATAGACTGATAATACCTACATTCAAATATTTGGACTCACTAGATAATAATAGAGTCAAGTCAGTGATGTCTTCACAAATATTTTCTCCTAAATTATTTGCTCCGTAGTACATATATATATATATATATATATAATATATATATATACATATATATATATATACATATATATATATACATATATTTATATACACATATATATACATGTATATATACATACATATATATATATATATATTATATATATATATATATATACACACACACATATATATATACATACATATACATATATATACACACACCTACATTATTTATGTGTATGTATATATATATATATATATATATATTATATATATATATATATACATACACATGTATGTAATGTACGTATATTGTATTATGTTCATTGAATTTGATTCCATCAAAGTAGGCTCCTTTCAAGTTTAGTACTAAATACATGATGCAAATGTTGAGTTTTATAAGCTTCTAATTAAGACTTGGCATGATGATCATTTCAACCTCTTTAGGGTATTACCAAGTAAACTTGGCACTTAATAATAGTCCTCACAGGTTGAAATGGTCATAGAACCAACTGTGTAACATAAACGTGTATGTATTTGAGTGTGTGCACATATGTACATATGCATGTGTATTTATTTACGCTTGAGAGAAGTATACATCATCGTCGTCATCATCATCGTCATCATCATCATCCTCGTCGTCATCGTCATGTACCATCAACATTTACTGTCCATTTTCCATGCTGGCATGGGTTGGACAACTTGATAAGAGCTGGCAAGGCCAGGACACCACACCAGGTTCCAAAGTTTGTTTCAGCTTAGTTTCCACAGCTAGATGCCCTTCCTATCTCTAACCACTTTACAGAATTTAATGAGTGCTTTTTACATGGTGGCACCATCACCAGATTACATCATTACTCTTTTACTTGTTTCAGTCATTTGACTGTGGCCATGCTGGAGCACCACCTTTAGTCGAATCAAATCGACCCCAGGACTTATTCTTTGTAAGCCTAGTACTTATTCTATCGGTCCCTTTTGCCAAACCGCTAAGTAACAGGAACGTAAACACACCAGCATCGGTTGTCAAGCGATGTTGGGGAATAAACACAAACACACAAACATATACACACACATACATACACAAATATATATATATACATATATATGACGGGCTTCTTTCAGTTTCCGTATACCAAATCCACTCACAAGGCTTTGGTCAGCCCGAGGCTATGTTAGAAGACATTTGCCCAAGTGCCATGCAGTGGGACTGAACCCAGAACCATGTGGTTTCTTAAGCAAGCTACTTACCACACAGCCACTCCAACACCTATTACATAAATTCCTAATTTACTAGACTGTAATCTTTTTCATTTGGTCCTGCAGTCAACTGTATATGGTAGTGGAGCATATAAAGTCAACTGATTAAGTTCTGTTTACTTTGTAATCTACTAATGTTTGCTCTTGACAGAAAAACTGACTATATAAATATGTAGGGACCAGAAATGTAAAAGACCTCTGTCCTACACATACCAAAACATATATCAGATTGTACCCTCTTTGAACATAAGATTCTAGTGAGCATCGTATGTGTAAATTAGCAAACTATCAGAGTTGTTAGCATTTCAGGATGTATGATTTGTGGTATTTGTTTAGAGACACTCTGAGTTCAAATCCTGCCAGGGTAATCTCAGCATTATATATTTTTAAGGTCAATAACTAAAGTACCAATCCAGTGTACTGGCATGGTGGAATTGTTAGTACGTTGGAGACAATGCTTCTCTTTTGGTTCTGTGGATCTAAGTTCAAATCTTGTTTCTTGTAATGTCAGGAAAAAAAAAAGGGAGTAAAAAATAGCAAACACTGCTTTAGGAGTTCTAACGAACAGATAGTAATGGTAACAGAAAAGCTAAATGGAAGCATATATTGATTGCTCTGATTGGAAGCAATTGGTGCCATCTCCACCACCACCAGCACCATGATTTTGTACTAAAATATATATGGTGAGGTGGAGGTGTGAAGATGTGTGGCCTAGTGGTTAGAGTCTTTAGCTCATAACCATAATGTCAAATTCAATTTCTGGTCTTGACAGTGCTGACAGATGCATGCATGCATGCATGTATGTATGTATGTATGTATGTATGTATGTATGTATGTATGTATTATGTATGTATGTATGTATGTATGTATGTATCTATGTATGTATGTATCTATGTATGTATATATGTCATGTCACTTTCGAGTGCTACGGGTAACATATAACCCAGTACAACCTGTTACATGGTCGGGTCGTCGGCGACTAAACTAGCAACCCCACCAAGCTTGCTTGGTGAGGAGGGGGTGTTTATTGGACACCCTGCGGGATGAAAAACAAAACCCGTCAAAGGGTGGAGGAACTCTTGAGAGTCAACGGCCATCCAATAAATGTCTTAACGCTGTATCATGCTCAGGGACATAGAAATAATCGGACTGAATACCCGATCACGCGATTAAACCATTGGGAGTGAAGGACTCCTAGCCTTTGTTAGGGCATCCTTCTAGGAGATGGTAACTCAGGTAACTGGGATAACTCCGACATAAAACCTGCAGCTCAGTGGTTACCGATGATGTTGACTTCTTCTTTTCGGATTATGGCTGCTGTTGCTTAGTGAGTGGGATTGACTCAGTGCACAGCCTTTCCTCACTTTAAAAAAATCTTCTTGAAAGGTATTGCATGATAACAACATTTATTAAGCTTCATGCAATGGCCATACTCGATAACGAGGGGGCAACCACCATGTATGTATGTGTGTGTGTGTGTGCATGTGTGTGTGTGAATGTGCATATGTGTATGTCTGTAATAAATATTGAATCTGTATGAAGTTTTAAAAAAACTTGTAAGGTCTGCATGAAATATTTTTCTCTGCTCTGGATCGAAGTGGGTTGTTATAGTTTTGTTACATTGTTATATCAAATTACCATATTAAATTCTTCAATCAACTTTTCTTCTTTAGATTTAGATCTCTCCCTAAGATCTCCACTCCTATGAGTTATCACCATCCACTGAGTTGCACAAGTTCAAACTGAATATTAACAGCATAATCTAAAGCTTATCTTTATAGTCCCGCTTAGCAAGGGCTTTAGCATTCTTTGGCCATTGCTGACAAGCTAACTTGTCAGATTAACTATTAGAATTTTAGCTATTTCCTGCCTTTTCATTTCCACCATGTATCCTCATCATTCATTCATATCTGACTTTCATCCATTGCATTCAAAATACATGCTTCAAATCGAAGTTATCCTCACAACTCAGCTACGTTCTAAAATCATTATGTTTACATTACAGATATATTCAACAATTTTATTTCTCTCTGTTTAGGGGGTAAAAGTTCCACAGAATTGTTATATAGAAACGTTTCACAGAAGCTAATTGTTAATTACAGCTGAAAATGATAATTTTGTTTTTATTTAACATCGTGGCTGTGTGATAAGAAGCTTACTTCGCAACGACATGGTTCCAGGTTCAGTCTCACTGCATGGCACCTTGGGCCGGTTCTTCTACTATGGCCTTGGGCCAACCAAAACTTTGAATATGGATTTGGTAGATAGAAACTGAAAGAAACCCATCGTATACACACACACACGCACAGGCACGCACGCACACACACACACACAAACATACACGGTGCTGTGAATAAACTGTTGTCTAAATTATGCAAAAATGAAAATAGCACTGACATCTCATTTTGACAGATATATTTACCAAAATTACATAAAAATATCTTGAAAGGCTAAAGGGTAAATTTATTTAATAAAATTGCCATTCGCTTCAACCATGGCTTCCAGATGACTTCAATTCTTCTGGATGGTCTCCTTGTATAAGTTGGTGAATGCTGCCATAATCCTTGCCTTCAGTTCATCTTTTGTGTTTTTGGAATTTTGTCGATCTCTCACTCACCTATGTCCCTCATATAATAATCAAGGAGTTTGCAGGTTGGGGAGTTAAGTGGCTAGATGTTAGGGGTGATGTGGTGGCAGAAATTGTCTGAAAGCCCACGATTGCATTCTCCTACTTGTGAGGCATGGTGCAGAGTCCTGTTGCTAGACTTAGGGCCTTCCAGCAGCCACCTTCTTGACCCAGAGCAGCACTACATCATCGATGTAGGCCTCCGTGTTGAGTCTGAGGCTGTGTGGGAAGATGAATGGGGGCATAATATTGCCATCACTAGTGATCACTCCAAATACCATGATGTTGACTGCAGGTTTGATTTTTATCACTCTCAGTACATGTTCTCAGATTGCAATGGGCCCAGATTGACACCCAAACACTCTGAAATGTTCGTATTGAAGCTCCCAGTATGCATGCAAAGCAGTACAGCATATCATTTCCAATTTCTGGCAGAGGAATTGCACTATGGTGCTGTTTTTCTCACAGATGGTACCCAACTGACCCTACTATACTGTGTGCGGAGGTACATGGCCTAGTGGTTAGAGCAGCAGACTCACGGTCGAGGGTTCATGGGTTTGAATCTCAGACAGGGTGATGTGTGTGTTTATGAGCAAAAACACCTAAGCTCTACGCAGCTCCAGCAGAAGATAATGGCGAACTTCTGCTGACTCTTTCGTCACAACTTTCTCTCACTCTTTCCTCCTGCATCTTGCAGCTCACCTGCGATGGACCGCCGTCCCATCCAGGTGGGGAACCTATACGCCAAGGAAACTGGAAAACCGACCCTTATGGGCCAGGTGTGGCTCGAGAAGGAACAAACAACTACGCTGTGTAGTGGACAAAATCAAAAACAGACAATGTGCATGTGTAAAATCAAAATCATGAAATGGTTACAATTTATCTATCACACCCATAAGCACTAGTGGTGTCAGCCTGTTTCCTCAAACAGCCATCGATAGTATGAACAACCTTCTGAAGAATGTCATCTGGAATATCATTGAGAACCTCCTGAATCCACGACTCCAGGTCCTCCAGTGTGTGAGGTTTTGTATTGTACATCTCCTCTTTTGTGTAACCCCATAGGTAAAAATCATATGAAGTGAGATTTGGACTTCTGTGGTCACTCTTCAGGTTTTTGATCCTGCATGTAATGCGGTTTCTACAGATGAAAATTCAATTCTTTATGCAACACTGTATTTATTGTGTGTCTTTTTAGTCCACATTCACGAGCTGCTTGACATGTTAATTTTTGCATGCTGTGATTAAACACTTCCTGTACTGTTGCCGCATTCTCCACTGATTGGGATGTAATTGGATGGTCATTTCTTTTTGCATGGTTCACAGAGCCATGGTCATCAGCTTTGCATGACAACTTTTTATTGACACTAGATGTAGTGTTGCATGCTAATCTTTCCATGCATGCCACCATCTCTGAACCAAAACAATTGAATTCCATGCTTCATAGCATGCTACTATGTTAGCTCACACCTGAACAGTCAAGCAACGAGCCATCAGGAAAATAAGAAATAAGAAATAAGAAAATAAAAATTCCCCATTAGTGTTGCTTGTATAAAAAATGTTTTTGTCATATCTTCAGTGATACTAAAAATTCTTTAAGCAATTTCTAATGCCAAGTTTTTCCACCCACCCTGTATGTATATATGTATAATATATATATATATATATATATATATATATATATATATATATATGTATATATGTATATATATATATATGCTAGCATGGAAAGCGGACGTTAAATGATGATGATATATATATATATAATATATATATATATATATATATATATATATATATATATACACATATATATATATATTGCGAGGATGATCCGGTTCTTGACTGAAGATTGAAGGCCTTGAATGTCCCGTCCGTGTTTTTTGTAGCGTCTTCTAAATGTTTTGCGTTCTTGTGCCAGTTTGTATTTTTTTACATATACATATATATATGTATATATATATATATATGAATATATATATATAAATGTATATATATATATATGCTAGCATGGAAAGCGGACGTTAAATGATGATGATATATATATATATATATATATATATATATATATATATATATACACATATATATATATTGCGAGGATGATCCGGTTCATGACTGAAGATTGAAGGCCTTGAATGTCCCGTCCATGTTTTTTGTAGCGTCTTCTAAATGTTTTGCGTTCTTGTGCCAGTTTGTATTTTTTTACATATACATATATATATGTATATATATATATATATATATATTATATATATATATATAAATGTATATATATATACCAGAGTAAACACATAAATGTGAAACAAGGTGGGAAAAAGAGTACTCAAATACCAGGGGTAGAGTAATATGCTTTATTTAAAAGCAGTAGAATTTCTGCTGCTTTTAAATAAAGTATATATATATATATATTGACAAAAATGGTAAGACAGCAAAAGAAAAAAAATGACCTTGATATTATGTAAATAGAGGAATTTATCCTATGGCTGGATAACTGAAAAGATGACGGCGGGGATTTCAACCTCAGCATCCGAAACTCAGAGTTTTATCATGGCTACTGAATAATTGTCACATATTACATTTACAGGTATATATATATATATGTTTGGAAAAAAAAAAGTCAAGGTAGAAAATGCTAAAATAATTTTATAAAAAACATTTCAGTACTAGTTTCAGTCATTGAGAGTTTTTCAACTGTAAGTATGGAGAACAATTAAATTTTTGAAAAATTAAAAGAAAAGTTTTTTAAAAGAATATTTGCATAGTGTTCAAATACAATTGGCATTTTCCTTGTTACTTCCTGTTTCTGTCTCTCTTGTTTATATATACATGCATACACACATACATACATACATACATACATACATACATATATATATATATATAATATATATATATATATATGTATGTATGTATATAGATAAATAGATGCGTGTGTGTGTGTGTGTGTGTATACATACATATATGTGTGTGTGTATATATGTATATGTATATATATATGTATATATCTATGTGTGTGTGTCTGTGCTTGTCGCCCACCACGAATTCACAACCAGTGTTGGTGTGCTTATGTCCCTGTAACTTAGCAGTTCAGCAAAAGAGATTGATAGTATAAGTATTGTAAAAAAAAAAAATAATAATAAAGTACTGAGGTCAATACATTCGACTATAAATCCTTCAAAGCAGTGCACCAGCATGGCCGCAGTATAACAACTGAAACCAGTAAAAGATAAATGGCAAAAAAATGAAGTGTTGTACTGAAGCTAATTGTTAATTGCAGCTGAGAATGATTATGTTTTTTCGTAAGAGTCTACAAAAATTAACTTTTGTTAATATCTCTCAGCCTGAACTCAGAACATTGCTTCTGTTTATTATCCTTGCTTGTTTTATATCACCTTTCTTTCTTATTGGTTTATGTTGTTTTAATCCTGCGTACAGATACTACTTCATTGAATTCCATTATACACCAAATTCCATTCACTTAACATGAAACTTCAGACCTACCAACATCCACCACCACCACCACCACCACCACCATCATCACCATTTTTCTTCCATTTATTTTACTATGATAATCACAAAATTTCAATTATTTTTTTTTCTTTCTTTCTCATGCAAACAGTTAGTTTGTAGTCTGTGATTAAGACTCTGCGTAAAGTTTCATGCTTAATTAAATATTCATTATCTGTCTCTTGTTTTTGAAGTTGCTTCGTCTTATTTGGTTAGCAATTTTTGCTAGAAATTTTGCTTCCCTTTATATTAATAAACACTTCACAAAGATTCATATCCCATTAGACTTTTCTATAGATTCCCAATGGAAGAAAATACAGAGATTTGTTTAGAAACAGCTATACAATGGTTTTCTAGTTTAAAATTGAAAAGCAAAATCATAATTGGTTTTTATGGCATTTGCACTTTACAGCTTGACAAAATGGTTGTAAGCTTATATTTCGTGTCAGTAACCTCTCTGTTATATGGATAGGGTTCAGAGAAAACCTATAACATATGTATCAATTTAACTTAAGCAAAGGAAAACAAAATAATGCTATATAATTTATACATTGCATAAACTATTTGTGGAGGCCCAGTGGTTAGGGCAATGGACTCATGGTCGGAGGATTGTGGTTTCGATTCCCAGACCAGGTGTTGTGTGTGTTTATTGAGCAAGAACACCTAAAGCTCCATGAGGCTCCGGCAGGGTTGCTCACGACCCCTGTTGTACTCTTTCACCCCAACTTTCTCTCACTCTTTCTTCCTGTTTCTTGAGTAATGCTTCGATGGACTGGCATCCTGTCCAGCTGGGGGGAACACATACACCACAGAAACCGGGAAACCAGGCCCATGAGCCTGGCTAGGTTTGAAAAGGGGGCATAAATAATAAATAATAAACAATTTATAATAAGCTGTTATTAATGTGATATAAAAAGCAATAAATCAAATAAAGACTTGTATATATGCTTTGAACTGTTTATGCTGCTTTGGTCTCTGATGGGGCTGTTGTGAGCATGTCACAAACCTATTTACTCCTTGCATCTTTTTGTATCAATTTTACTCATCCCACTGATAGACTACTGAGACTGAGGCACAGATAGATGAAACAGAGGGACCCATTGTGACAATAAAAGAAATAAGAGCACAAGACAAGTCAAAGGGAATCTCAGAACTCAGAAAATAGATCAGAAAATAAGGTATTAAATGGGGAATAGCCTAGAATGGCCAGTTATCTTATTATTGATCAGGAGTGGCTGTGTGGTAAGTAGCTTGCTTACCATCCACATGGTTCTGGGTTTATTCCCACTGTGTGGCACCTTGGGCAAGTGTCTTCTACTATAGCCTTGGGCTGAACAAAGCTTTGTGAGTGGATTTGGTAAACAGAAACTGAAAGAAGCCTGTTGTATATATATGTGTATGTATATAAATATATGATAAATCTCAGAGCGAGTTATAAACAGTAGCGGTAACACATCGTGACGCATATTTGCCATTTGAATATGGCTAACCCCTAAGGGTCGATGCTACTGTAGTTTGTAGCCCCAGGAAGATATCTCCTCCAGCTGGCTATAGACACACTATCTGTGTCCTCTCAGTATTTGTGAAGGGAAGTCATGTATGTATGTATGTATGTATGTATGTGTGTGTATATATTTGTGTGTCTGTGTTTGTCCCCCCAAAATTGCTTGACAACTGATGCTGGTGTGTTTATGTCCCCGTAACTTAGTGGTTTGGCAAAAAAGACTGATAGAATAAGTACTAATCTTACAAAGAATAAGTCCTGGAGTCGAATTGCTCGACTAAAGGTGGTGCTCCAGCATGGCCACAGTCACATGGCTCAAACAAGTAAGGAGTAAATCAGTGAATGGACTTAAATCAGAAACAGAAGGCTTCATAATAGCAGCTTAGGAGTAGTGTCTGCCCACTAGAAAAAAACTTAGCCAACATTCTCAAAACTGGTACAGATCCTTCCTGCTTCTTTTGTAGTATAACCAGAGAAACAACTGACAATCTCATCTCTAGATGCTTTATGTTAGCCTCAAATAAATATATTAATTACCATGAAAAATTTAGTTAGTATTTGCACTGTATTACACACTGTAAGTTTAGACTTTCCTATGAGAAAATAGTGAGAATATAAACTTGCCAAAACTGCAAAAAATAAATAGATAAATAAATAAAGATATCATCATTCTTTGGGACTTCAGCATTCAAACTGATTGAACTATTCAGGCCAATAGATAGATGCTAGGGTAAAAAATCACATTGATAAACTATCTTTATTCACAGATATTCTCAGCAGGTTGCAACACTTCTGTTTAAAAACATTCAAGATTTTAAGAAAATACAGAGACCTTGAAATAGAAATCTGAAAACTGGCATCAAAGTACAACAACTGTAGCTTTAGTCATCGAATAATTCTTAAACACTATGGCTAAATACTAGGATCCCAAAACTATCAGAACTAAGGAGAATTATTCTCATGTGTATTGTTGGCATACTAAGAGAAATAATGTCAGCCTGAAAGTAACTGATTCTCTTAAAAATCTTTCAAAATCAAAAATATTAGAAATTTAAAAGAGTGATGAATGAGTGACTGTGTGGTAAGTAGCTTGCTTACCAACCCATGGTCCTGGGTTCAGTCCCACTGTGTGGCACCTTGGATAAGTGTCTTCTACTATGGCCTTGGGCTGACCAAAGCCTTGTGAGTGGATTTGGTAGACGGAAACTGAAAGAAGCCCGTCGTATATGTGTGTGTGTGTGTGTGTATGTGAGTATGTTTGTGTGTCTGTTTGTCCCCTCCACCCCAGCATCGCTTGACAACAGATGCTGGTGTGTTTAAATCCCCGCAACTTAGCAGTTCAGCAAAAGAGACTGATAGAATAAATACTAGACTTACAAAGAATAAGCTCTGGGGGTCGATCTGTTAGACTATAAAGGCGGTGCTCCAGCATGGCCACAGTCAAATGACTGAAACAAATAAGAGAGTAAAATAGTAAAGAGAAAATGTAGCTTTCTTTCTATACAATATATTATTGCTAATCATAAATAATACTCTCTCTTTTTACTCTTTTACTCTTTTACTTGTTTCAGTCATTTGACTGCGGCCATGCTGGAGCACCGCCTTTAGTCGAGCAAATCGACCCCGGGACTTATTCTTTGTAAGCCCAGTACTTATTCTATTGGTCTCTTTTTTGCCGAACCGCTAAGTGACGGGGACGTAAACACACCAGCATCGGTTGTCAAGCAATGCTAGGGGGACAAACACAGACACACAAACACACACACACATATATATATACATATATACGACAGGCTTCTTTCAGTTTCCGTCTACCAAATCCACTCACAAGGCATTGGTCGGCCCGGGGCTATAGCAGAAGACACTTGCCCAAGATGCCACGCAGTGGGACTGAACCCTGAACCATGTGGTTGGTTAGCAAGCTACTTACCACACAGCCACTCCTGCGCCTCATAGTAAAATATGCAACATGCAGTTATTTGAGGATTCTGGGTGATAATTGAAACAGCTTGTATAAAACAAAGCAGCAACAAAACAAATAATAATAACAATTCTTTTATTTGACTGTGGCCACACGTTGATGGAATGACAGCATCCACACGTTGATGGAATGACAGCATCCACACGTTGATGGAATGACAGCATCCACACATTGATGGAATGACAGCATCCACACGTTGATGGAATGACAGCATCCACACGTTGATGGAATGACAGCATCCACACGTTGATGAAATGACAGCATCCACACGTTGATGGAATGACAGCATCCACACGTTGATGGAATGACAGCATCCACACGTTGATGGAATGACAGCATCCACACGTTGATGGAATGACAGCATCCACACGTTGATGGAATGACATAATCAGTTTTTTAAGTTACAATTTTACAACAGGCGAAAAGAAAAAGACAGAAATAAAAGACAGAAAAAAGAAACAGAAAAAAGATGACAGAAAAAAGGAAAGAAAAAGAGAGAAAGAAGAATATTTAATCAAACAGTTTTGTATAAATTTGATGATATTCTCCTGTCATCTTATTCATTCCCCCAGGGCGTGATGTTAATAACCCACAAATATATTTCTCCTCATACATTCTGAGAAGTGAAAGTGAAGCAGATTCAGAATATTTTTCTGAGAATATGCACTTTCAAGTCTTCTTCTAAGGCTAGCAATTTCAGTAGGGGACTAAGTCGATTACATTGACCCCCATGGCTCAACTGATACTTATTTTATTGATCCAAAAGTATGAAAGGCAGAGATGACCCCAGAGGAACTTGAACTTAGAATGCACAGCTGGATGAAATGCTGCAAAGCATTTTGACCAGCATGCTAATGATTCTTATTTCTTTACTGTCCACAAGGGGCTAAACATAGAGGGGACAAACAAGGACAGACAAAGGGATTAAGTCGATTGCATCGACCCCAGTACATAACTGGTACAGCATGCTAATGATTCTTATTTCTTTATTGCTCACAAGGGGCTAAACATAGAGGGGACAAACAAGGACAGACAAAGGGATTAAGTCGATTGCATCGACCCCAGTACATAACTGGTACAGCATGCTAATGATTCTTATTTCTTTATTGCTCACAGGGGGCTAAACATAGAGGGGACAAACAAGGACAGACAAAGGGATCAAGTCGATTGCATCAACCCCAGTACATAACTGGTACAGCATGCTAATGATTCTACCAGCTCACAAATGTACTTATTGTACACATTGTTCAGGTACACTATAACCCATTGGAAAAAAGGGAACAGAAGACAAAGAAGGCAGATATAAATCAAATAGAGAAAAATGACAATGAAAGTTAAATGTACAAACATCGTACACAGGATAAGCCTCAAGGCAGAAAAATAAATAGTGAAAGAGCCATAGAGAGGATTGGGTACATAGGCATTTCAGAATTTTTGAAGGTAGCACTGCCCTAAGAGTTAACAACTAATATGGTGGTTTCTTCCATGCTCCGACAGTTCTGATCATGAAATATAAACTTCATGCCTTCAAAGTTTTAAGTGAAGCATATTGACTTTCGTCTGTGTTTCATGAATATATATATATATAGATATATATATATATATATATAGATATATATATATATATATATGTATATCTGTATATATATAAATGCACACATACACATACATATGTATATACATATATATATGTATATATATGTATATATATGTATATATGTATATACATATATATGTGCATGTGTGTACATATATATGTATGTAAGAATATATATACTGGTCTTACTCTTTTACTTGCTTCAGTCATTTGACTGTGGCCATGTTGGAGCACCACCTTTAGTCGGACAAATCGACCCAGGACATATTCTTTGTAAGTGTAGTACTTATTCTATCAGTCTCTTTTGCCGAACCACAAAGTTACAGAGATGTAAACACACCACCATCAGTTGTCAAGCGATGTTGGGGGGGACAAGCACAAACACATATACACACACACATACATATATATATACATATATATATATACGACAGGCTTCTTTCAGTTTCCATCTACCAAATTCATTCACAAGGCTTTGGTCGGCCCGAGGCTATAGCAGAAGACACTTGCCCAAGGGGCCTGGAACCATGTGGTTGGTAAGCAAGCTATTTACCACTCAGCCACTCCTGCATCTTGTCAAAGATAGTAAACTACTTGATATTTAAGATATATACTTTACTCTATTTTGCCGTACCATCTTGAGATCTTCAAAAACATATTCATTACTTAATATTCTATTACATAATTATATTCAAATTATTACCTAGAGACATAATTAAGAATGTTTTTATATGTGGTCAAATTTTCTTTTCCTAGTTTTTTTATCACAAATAATTTTAAAATCTTTACTCAAAATTATGTATGTAACTAGATTTTAAACAGTATAATACTCTCATAAAAATATAAAGAATATGTTGAAATATAAAAAAAAACAACTGATAAAAATATATGACTATACTTTTGTAATTTTTTTTTTTTTAAGTAATCCAATCTCTAGACTAAAAAACAACATTTAGAAGAATCCTGATTATTTAGCTTCGAGGAAGAAGCATTAAAAACTAATGACAGTATTTTAACATTATTTCGGCAAAACATGTAACATCATTTCAACAAAACTACTAATGAGTAGAACATTGCTTTTTAAAAACAAGTAATGATTTTGATTACTAACACAGAGTGAAACAAATTAATTATTTATATTTTAAATTTTTTGTTATTAAAACATAATTAGTATTTAAAGGCAATTACGACAGCAGAGAGTAAATAACAGAAATCCAGAGAATAAAATTTAACTTTTCACAATGAGAAATCTGAAGTTATCAGATTTTAGTTAACTACTGAACGTTCTAGAGAAACATACTGAAGCAGGTGAAAGTATATTAGGATGTTGATTTGCTGTGAAAAGGCATGAATATAAACCTACTAAAGTAGGAGAAAACAAGAGTTCTCAGGGAGGGCAAACCTCTGCCAAGGCAACACCAACGTCTTCTCAATGATTAGCCACAGAAAATCTTTAAAATGAGAATATCTGAAGTAAACTCAACTGCTCTCACAAACGAGAATACTAAAAATGAACCCAACTGCTCTCAAAAATTAAATTAAAAAAAACAGCAAAAGTAATCCAGATCAGTCCCCAAATCTAATCAGCTCATGCCAGTCATGAGGCCAAACATCCCTGAAAGTTTCATCCGAATCCATCCAGCGGTTCTTGAGATATCTTGTCCAAAGTCAAACAAACAAGACTGAAAACAATACCTTTGCCTTCGCTAAGGCGGAGGTAATAAAGACATCACCTGAAGGCACGTGGCTTAATGGTTATGGTACTTGGCTCATGATAATAAGGTCATGAGTTCAATACCTGGTGATGCACTGTGTCCTTGAGCAAGACACTTTATTTCAAACTGCTCCAGTCCAATCAGCTGGTAAAACGAATAGTACCTGTATTCCAGAGAACCAGACATTTCACATTCTATGTCACACTGGATCTCTCTAGGAACTACATTAGGGTACACATGTGCTCAACCACATTAACTTCACATGTTTGTGGAATGATCAACACATTAATTTCATAAGCAGGCTGTTCTATTGTTCAGATCAAGTGGAACCCTTGTCATCATATCCGACAGAGTGCCAGTTGTCAGAATTCACACTGATTGAGCAATGAAGACCAATAGACAGATATGGTGATGAAAAATCACATTGACAAGACATGTTTACTCATAGATATGTCAATCAGCCTGCCAGATTTCTGTAAAAGTATTTAAAAAGTTAAGCAAATACAAGGACCTTGAAATAGAGGTCTCAACTTACTGTACCAGTAATCATTAAGGCTTGGAGGATAAATGGGCCTGGTTTCTCGGTTTCTATGGTGTATGTGTTCCCCCCAGCTGGACAGGATGCCAGTCCATCGCAGCATTACTCAAGAAACAGGAAGAAAGAGTGAGAGAAATTTGGGGCGAAAGAGTACAACAGGGGTCGCCACCCACCCCCCTGCCTGAGCCTTAGGTGTTTTCGCTCAATAAACACACACAACGCCCAGTCAGGGAATTGAAACTGCGATCCTCTGAACGCGAGTCCACTGCCGTAACCACTGAGCCTTTGAGCCTTGGAGGATAATATTGACTTCAAATTTTGGCACAAGGTTTGCAATTTCAGGGAAGTTGGTAAGTCAATTATATCGACCCCAGGATTAAACTGGTACTTATTTTATCGAATGTGAAAGAATGAAAGGCAAAGTTGACCCTGGCAGAATTTGAACTCAGAATGTCACTAAGCATTTTGCCTAGCATGCTAACAATTTTGCCGGCTTACCACCTTAAGCTTGGAGTATAATATTAAACAGCATTCTTAAACAAGCAATGATTTCAATTACTAACATGCAGTGAAACAAATTAATTATTTATATTTTAATTTTTTCTTAAAAACAATTAGCATTTATATGCAATTACTACAGTAAACAGTAAATTACTAAAATCCAGATTTTCTTTAAGATGCTAGAATGAAATTTAATTTCTCACTTTGTCAAATTTGAAGGCATCAAATTTTAGCTAAGTACTGAACATTCTATAGGAACAAACTAAAGCAGAGGAAATTATATCTGGAAGTTGGTTTGTAGACAAAAGGCAGGAACATTGGAGTCATCGCCATCATATTAACATCTACTTGTCTCTCCTTGCATAGGTTTGAGAGAAAATGTTCACACAGATTTTCTATAGCTAGGTGCCTTTGCTGTCACCAGATCTCACTTGTTTCAAGCAAGGTAAAATTTTCCCTTGACTGGACATGATTTCATTGCAGATTGGAAATGAACGATACCACTTATATGAAGATGACACTCATTTACAACTATCTTATAACGTGAAAGCAAGGAGGAACAAACACACTCTGCAGACATGCTCACGAATATACATCTAACTATTTGTCTCTCTATCTATCTATCTATCTATCTATCTATCTATCTATCTATCTATCTATCTATCTATCCATCCATCTTTCTGTCTATCTACTTATCTATCAAGCTAACTATTTGGCAGGCTCTTCTGCTCTCATTCACTCTCCACATTCAGTAGCCTTTCATAATGGCATCTCCAAGCCACTTTCTTTACAGAATCATTAAAAGCAAGTGCACCATCATCCATGTGGACACATTTCTCTCCTGTAACATTACAATTTTCTCTCACACACTGTTTTGCAATCTGAAATATTTCAGTTCTTTAGTCCTAACATCATTGAACATTGGCACACTTCTTTTCTGCTTCTCCCTTGGCTATATATACCTGTCTCCCAGTCTCCCTTCTGGCTATCTGGTACAGTTCCTGCTACCCCAACTCTTCCAGGTTTTCCAAGCCAGTTTCTTTGCTCTGATAGCCCTGTCTACTGTATTATTCCACCACCACATTACCCTAGGTCTTGAAGAGACTTTGCAGCAGCCACAGATTTGATCTGAGATGCTCAGTAAGCTGTCACATAGGAATTTCCAGTTACCCTCTATGTCACAAGTCTGTAGATCCTCCTCCCTTTCATCAAATTTCCCAGTGAAGACGTCCCTAAATCTCTGATCATGTGAAGCATTCTTAAGCTTCCAAATCTTTCTTTTCTGGATTCGTCTGCTTCTTGGTATCCTTCTGGCCTTAAGTATAAAGTCACTAATTACTACTCTGTGCAAAGGGGTACATTCTTCATCAGGGAGGGTCTTTATATTTAAGAGCAACCATACGTCCCACTGTCTGGTGAGGATGAAATCAATCTGGCTAGTAGAGTCACCTGATTGATAGTTTATCAGGTGGCTAGCTGGCTTCATGAAGTTGATGTTGCAGATTAATAGTTTTCTTGCATCACAGAACTCCAGTAGCCTAGTTCCCTCTTCGTATTGGGAACCAATTCTATGGCCCCCATGGAAGATACCAGATTGCCGTCTAACATGCTCATTAAAATCTCCAGCCACAAAGATGAGGTCACTGCCACTCGTCTTTGAGATAGCCTGAAGAAGGATATCATAAAAGTGGTCCTTCTGATCATTTAGTAGGCCCGCTTGTAAGGCACACGCAGAGATAATTGTAGCTATACTGTTCTGCA
Source organism: Octopus sinensis (assembly GCF_006345805.1). NCBI lineage: Eukaryota > Metazoa > Mollusca > Cephalopoda > Octopoda > Octopodidae > Octopus > Octopus sinensis. Next base: position 63,085,684 of record NC_043008.1, read on the forward strand.
AGACTAGTCTGAGGTTAATAACTCTATTGCACACCCTGTCTACCTCTATTACATTATCCACCCCTTTCTCTGCAAGGAGTATACCTATGCCCCCAACTCTATCACTGTTACCTTCCTAGAAGATTTTATACCTGTATCCATTCTTATATTTATTTATATATATGTATATGCATTTTATATTTTTTGCATTTTTTACTTGTTTCAGTGATCAGACTGCAATCATGCTAGGGCATCACCTTGAAGAATTTTGATACAACAAATAGACCCCAGGTCATTTTTTTTTTAATCCTGGAATTTTTACACCTTTTTTCCTAAATTTTTAAACTTTGTAATAACTAGGAGCAGAGCAAATGTGAGATGGTTGGATAATATGAGAATAATAATAATAATGAAATTACAGTATACAGTGCTTAGGTGCACCACAACTTGTCAAAAGTGCGTATAAAGCATGTGCAGTAATGTGCAAATGTATGGGAAGTGAACAGTGTATGGGTCAGATACATGCTTGCGTGTGTATGGAGGGGAGAAAATCAGGTGTAGTGTTGGTGCATCTCAGGAAGCATGGAAGTTTTGAAGGATGCAGTGCTCCAACAACTAACAACTGATGCTGGCAGTTTGTTCCATGCTTCAGCAACTCTTAGCATGAAAAAATGTTTCCGAAAGTCATGGGAGTTGTGCTGTTTTCTGACTTTGTAAACATGTCCACGGGTGTTAGACAGGTGGAGTTTGAAAAGGTGCTCAGAGTTATTGTTTGTAAGATGGTTAATAATTTTATGGGTGTCTGCCAAGTCAGCTGCCAGACGTCGGAGTTTCAATGTATCCATGCCCAGGGAAGTAAGGATGAAGCAAACAAATGAGTTTGAAGCAAATGTATGAAGGTGAAACAAATCAGGAACTAATTAGGACTTCTCTGACTCCTAAATTTTCTTTCATGATATTCATTTTAGAACCACAAGAGTCACTCCAGGTTTAAACAACAACAGACTTTATTGCCATATCGTATTTCACATAAACCTCTGCTATGTTTTATATTAAACACACATATCCCCTGCCACCTATATTATACTTAGACTAAGACTATCAAGCACTGAACTCTTCAGTTCACTTCAAAAACCCATTGTGGTTAATAACTTGAATACAGCTGCAGGGATACATGTACCTTGGCTGAATTTATAATGCAACTGAACCAGCTAAGTGCAATTAAATGACATGTCTTAGTGTATCTATACTTTAGAAACACATGTTGCACTGAGATTTAAAGTGAATACAGCATATATAATGCTGTAATAAACAAGTTTTGAGGATGTATAATTCTCCATTCTTATTTTTAATGTTTTGTATATATACATATATGTACCTCTCTCTCTCCCTTACTCCCCCCTCCCTCTCTCACTCCCTATCTCTCTCTCTCCATCCCTCCTGCTCCCTACCTCTCCCCTCATTCCCTCTCTCTCTATATATATATATAGAGAGAGATGTATGTATATATGGATATATATATATAGAGAGAGAGAGATGTATGTATGTATATATGGATATATATATATATATATATATATATAGAGAGAGAGAGATGTATGTATGTATATATGGATATATATATATATGTATATATATATGTATGTATATACACACACACATATAAATATATATATATATATAACTTGAACATGGAGAATCTAGATGATAAATGTTAATTTTTCTTTTTTCTTTCTGGACTGAAGCTATAGAGATATATATATTATCAGAGCTGTAATTTAACATGCAAGAACCATTTGCAAAGTTCTTGGGAGTTAAGGAAACTTGTTTTTACGTTTTAAGTCATATAACCAGTTGTATGATATGTATACAAACTTATATATATATATATATAATGTGTGTGTATACATAG
>NC_043008.1:63092574-63232574 GCF_006345805.1 Octopus sinensis
CCTACACATGCATATATGTCCAACACACCCCAACATGGAAAACAGATATCAAATGATGATGATGACAACGATGCTGACAACAATGACAACGAAGTGTTTATTGTTGAATATCTATTGTGAAGAATCGGTGGGAAGGCTTGAAACTTCCTAGAACATGGAGTAGTAGGCATTATTTGAGAAACTTATTGCAGCTTGATTAACACAAAGCAAATTATCTTAGAATTTCTGCATTTTCTAAAATAAAATATCAGCATTGTGATTATTCTCTTGTTTAAAATCTTAATATATGAAAGGAAAAAGTACTTATGACATGAAATTGAAACATTACGAGTGGGTGGCCTCCTTAAATCATTTGATTTTATTTTAACTGTTTTATCGTCATTGTTATTTCCAAGTTATTTCATTGCCTTCATTGTCAACATCACCATTGTCTCCGTATTTCCAACATCGTATGTATCATCATCCTCATCATTAATTTCTTTTCCATATTTTGATGCAGCAACATAAAATGAGACAAAGGAGATTCACTTAATACCACATACCCATGTACGGCTTTTCAGTATCACCTTTTAATATACGTTACCTAGACCATGCTGGCTTATTCTTGATATTTTCTATCATTAATTAGCACTAGAAATGGCTCTCTTCAGAAGGATTTGTATCATTAACAAGTTTTCATTTAATTAAAAGAAATATTCTGCTAGAATTCTGAAGATTTCATGGTTGAGTATTTTGATTTTTTTATAATATGGTAAGCTTCAGGACAAAATTTGTTGATAAAATTTTTGACAAATCTAAACAAAAATTTGCCCAATAAATAATGATTTCTAATTTAGGCACAATGCCAGCAATTTTGAGCAGGTGAAGATTAGTCGATACAACCATCCCTTGCTCTTGGCCAGCACTTTATTTTATTGACCCCGGCCCCCAAAGGATACAGAGGGATTTGAAATCAGATGATGAAGATCCAGAACAAATACTGCAAAATGTTTCCTGACATTCAAGCAACTCTGCAAGTTTACCATTGTAATTTGATCAATAAAAATAATGATGATGATGATGATGATGATAATGGTTTTAAATTTTAGCACAAGGCCAGCAATTTTGGGAGAAGGGATAAGTTGATTAAATTCACTCCAACACTCGACTGGTACTTATTTTATTGACACCGATAATATGAAAGACAAAGTCAACCTCAGCAGAATTTGAACTAAGAATGTGAAGAGGGTCAAAAATCCCACTAAGTATTTTTCTCAACATGCAAATGATGCTGCCAGCTTACCACCTTAACAACAACAACAACAACAACAACAATAAAAACAACAATAATAATCCTTTATACTATTGGCACAAGGCCTGAAATTATGGAGTCGTTATATATATCTGATATTTATTTTGCTGACACCATTACAATGAAAGGTAAAGTCAACCTCAGTGTAATTTGAACTCGGAACATAAATCCTGAAGAAATGTTGCTAAAGCACTTTGTCAAGCATGCTAATAATTCTGCTGACTCAACAACTAAAGTATAATAACAACAATAATAAAATCGAAAATGATTATAATGCCCTGATGCAGCACCAGGCAGTGGCTCTCATGGCTTCTTATCTTAACTGATTGGAAGTGTTACCAGGTACATTGTTTTGTTTTGGTATAAAAGACGAGCTACAGCAAATATTCTGCTCAATACCACAGATTTGCTTGTCAGTTGTTTGACCATAACCAGTTGAGCAAGTCCCTTAGTGGCTGACGATATGTGCATCTCTGATCATGAGCAGAAGTAGTGGGGGAGAATCATAGCCATGTATTGAGAGGAATTCTTTAGAATTTAGATAATTCACATCCGGAAATATCGGTGTTTTGTTCATCATCCTTAAAACAAACTTTATTCAGGGATCTTTTAAGTGGGATAGGCCACTTGACGTGAAGAAAATTCAGAATGGCCCCACTTGCAAGGTCATGCACTATTTATCTTTATATGAGATCCCTATGTCGTGCATATATGATTGTGATGCATGAGTCTGGTGTATCCTTAACAGATGGGTAGTCATGATGGGTGTATTGGGGTTCGTATATTTGTAACTTTGATGGCATGCACTGCTCTCTCACTCAATAATAATAATAATAATAATAATAATAATAATAATAATAATAATAATAATAATAATAATAATAATAATAATGGTAATAAACATATCTAATGAAACAATAGACCATCTCATCTTGGGATGTCCTGTACAGACATGAAACGAATACAAAAATCATCACAATAAGGTAGGACATTATTTACATTAGAAAAAATGTAAACACTACAAAATCAACACTCCTGCTTACTAGTATGAACATTACTCTGAGCCAGTTGTTAAAGGTAAAAATGTCACTATCCTCTGAGATTTTCCAGTCAATACTGATAGAACAATCCAGGCTAATCAACCAGACATAGTCATTATGGACATGAAAGAAAATACTTGTAGACTAATAACTGTAAATTCTTCCACTGATAAAAATATATCTGTAAAGAAATTTTACAAATTAAGTAGATATAAGGACCTAGAAATTGAAATATGAAAGGTGTGGCATCTTAAAGCGAGAACTGTTCTTGTTATTGTGGGTTCCCATGGTATGATAAGAAAGGGATGTAAAAAAACATCTAGATAATATCCCAGGAGAACCATGTCTCAGAGAAATTTAAAAGATTGTGCTAAAATGTACTGGCTACATCCTCAGGAAAAAACCCTATCAATTTAAATGTCTGAGTTGCATTTTTCACTACTGCCCCTATCACTTGCCCTGCCCAAGCTTTCAGTCATATTGTAGCATCTCTTATCCTTCACTTGCCCAAGGGCGCTGGGTGTGTCTTGGTAAGTGATTGTAACAAACATACAGATTAGAAGTAAATAATAATAACAATAATAATAAAAATTGTCAAAAGTTCTCTTAAATGTACATAATAGCAAACACTTTTTGCTCACATCGTATCATCACACTCTCATCTTATAATCAAATTATTTTTAAAACAAACTTCTAATTTTCTTATGTTTTGACCGACATTTTCTAGAACAATACTCTGTGCAAAACCAAAAATATGGAACATTAGTCATAACACCAACTTGAACTTCTAAATTGTCCCTTGAGGTTTCTCGATGAGACTTGGAGACAACTTGTACAAATACAAAGCAAAAGCCAAACGTATATTGATAATAATGATGACGATGATAATAATCATAATAATGATGATGATGATGTTGATGATTATGATGATGATGATTTTAACTTTCGGCAAAAGAACAGCAATTTTGAGGGCGGGGTAAGTCAATTACAATGACCCCAGTGTTAAGCTAATACTTATTTATTGACCTCCAGAGATAAAAGGCAAAGTTGATCTTGGTGAAATTCCAAAAGACAGATCAACTGGTGCTAAACAATTTGCCCGGCATGCTAACGATTCTGCCAGCACACCACCTTAATAATAATGATAGCAACATTAATAAAAATATAAATACAATAATAATAACAAGATCACTCAGAGAGTGCAAACTTCTGCCAAGGCAACACCAACGTTCTCGTAATGATTAGCGGGAGATGATTTTTAAAATGAGAATATCTGAAATAAACTCGATTGCTCTCATAAACGAGAATACTAAAAATGAACCTGACCGCACTCAAAAATTAAGTAAAAAAACTGGAAAAATAATCCAGAATCCTTGTCCGGTACCTGATCGATCTCTGTGGTAGTCATGGAATGTGAACGTGGGCCGTGTTTGCTGTGTGTGTGTGTCGTCTGCAGTGGGAACAGGGACAGTTTTCTCTATGAAGGCTCTTTTTAGTCTATCCACTGATATAGTGTCCTGATATAGGGAAAAATTTATCTGTGCATGAAAGAAAATTACAAGGACCTGCATATGGTGCTGTTAATGGAGGTTTAACAACATAGTTGCACTCAAAAACGTGAGTCCAAGAAGTAAAGTTTCTTTCAAGCCAGAGCTAGAAATGCAATTGTCAAATAGGTAAGAGATTTGAAATAGAAGCAAAATATTCAAAATTGGTAACGCTAAAACTTCTCGAAGATAAATTAAATTCATTATTGTTACCGAATATGTTAGCATTATTTAATTTCTGAATGGTTTTGCTGCCATTTGTTTATGTAGTTTGATTTCTTTATCCATCAGTTTCTACTAAAATAGAGATCTGAGTAAAATTAAGAATAGACAAATGAAAATAAAACTTTGGAAACAGCAATGCCACCATAGCTTACATGGAAACCATGAGTGTGCTTTTTAGGGAGATAATCAGAGAAAGACTTGAACGTCAATGTAAGATCGTAATCTTCATGTAAAGAAAAGTAAATGTAACAAATAATCCAGAATCCTTGTACAGTATCAAATCAATCCCAAAATCTAATCAGTTCATGCTAGTAATGCAGCCAAACATCACTGAAAGTTTCATCCGAATTCATCCAGCAGTTCGTGAGATATCTTGTCCAGGGACTTGTATTGGCATCCTTTCTGTCTCGGGAGACAATGGAGTTGCGCATGAAGTAGTCTAGTCCGGCTTTTATATTTCATGTCCATGGACTAACAAACAAACAAACAAGTGAAAACAATACCTCCACCTTCGCTAAGGCAGAGGTAATAATAGTAATATTATTGACAACAATAATATTTTATTTTGGCATTCAAAAATAAATATGTTTAGTGGAGGTTATAGTTAATAGCTTGTGAATGATTTTTATTAGCTCCAGAAGTTTGAAAGATACAGTTTTTATTGCTTTGTGAGGGGAGGAAGAACAAAGTATCTCTGAGATTGGTAGCAGGAAATGGAAAGCAATGCCATGCCTCATGAGTTATATTGCTCTGAATCCTTTCAACAGTAAAATGGTTTGTTATAGATGAACAATTTGACAGCTATATTTTGCATAGAGAAACAGTCCTTTTATTACTACTTGTGGTTGGTAGTAAGCAAGGTGATATCACTAGTATCTCTTAGTCTACTGACCCACTCACCACTGTCATATATGAGAAAAAAACCCAGCTTGGCTGTGCGGTAAGTAGCTTGCTTACCAACGACATGGTTCTGGTTTCAGTGCCACTGCATGGCACCTCGGGTAAGTGCCTTCTATTATAGCCTCGGGCTGACCAAAGCCTTGTGAGTGGATTTGGTAGACGAAAACTGAAAGAAGCCCGTCATATATATGTATAGTTGTGTGTATATGTTTGTGTGTCTGTGTTTGTCCCCCCACCCCAACATCACTTGACAACTGATGCTGGTGTGTTTACGTCCCCATAACTTAGCGGTACTGCAAAAGGGACTGATAGAATAAGTACTGGGCTTACAAAGAATAAGTCTTGTGGTCAATTTTCTCGAATAAAGGTGGTGCTCCAGCATGGCCACAGTCAAATAACTGAAACAAGTAAAAGAGTAAAAAAAAGAGTATACCCTCTCAGAGTCATTCTCTTTACTATTTCTCAGTTTATGATGAACCAGTCTGGCAACAGGATGCAAGCCTGCATGACACCTTTGCATATATATAACCAGTAGCATTTACATTTTACTGTGTGAGCTGTAGTTTGTTGTTTTAGTAAATAAAACTTAACTCAATAAGATGATGTTTTTCACTGCATGGATTTTGCAAAATCAGGAAAAGATTCCTGAAAAGAGAAAGAGACATTAAAATGATGTTTGCTCAGTTTATTTCTGAACAACATTATTTAAAGATAAAATAAATGACACCATCATGTCTGGTAGTATTCTTGGTTTAAAATTACTAAAGAAGCTTTTGCACTTGACTTGTATTTAGGGTGATACAATTAGACAAGTAACAGATTGGGCAAATGAAATTTGGGAGTCTTTTTGTTATGTGCAGTGCTCATTTGGATGCAATGTTGCAGAAACAGGGAAGTTTTTTTTCTTTTTGTTTTTTTTCATGGGGTTACTGCTTAATGAAGAATTATGGTTTGAGGATTGGAAATGAGAGTATTATTAAATTTCTTTTTGGCAAGGGACCAGAAGGATTAACTACAGTTTGGGAAGTGACAGAGTTTGTGAGCTGAGCAGTCATCATCATCGTTTAACGTCCGTTTTCCATGCTAGCATGGGTTGGACGGTTCGACCGGGGTCTGGGAAGCCAGGAGGCTGCACCAGGCTCCAGTCTGATCTGGCAGTGTTTCTACAGCTGGATGCCCTTCCTAACACCAACCACTCCGTGAGTGTAGTGGGTGTATTTTACGTGCCACTGGCACAGGTGCCAGGGGAGGCTGGCAACGGCCATGATCGGTTGATGATTATTACGTGCCACCGATACCGAAGCCAGTCAAGTGTATGAATAAATCTTTTGTGTTTTCCTTATTGATGTTGTGGTATTTTGGATTGGCACAGAAGTGGCTGTGTGGTAAGTAGCTTGCTAACATGGTTCCGGGTTCAGTCCCACTGCATGGCATCTTGGGCAAGTGTCTTCTCCTATAGCCTCGGGCCAACCAAAGCCTTGTGAGTGGATTTGGTAGACGGAAACTGAAAGAAGACTGTCGTATATATGTATATATATATATGTGTGTGTGTGTATGTTTGTGTGTCTGTGTTTGTCCCTCTAGCATTGCTTGACAATCGATGCTGGTGTGTTTACGTCCCCGTCACTTAGCGGTTCGGCAAAAGCAACCGATAGAATAAGTACTGGGCTTACAAAGAATAAGTCCCGGGGTCGATTTGCTCGACTAAAGGTGGTGCTCCAGCATGGCCGCAGTCAAATAACTGAAACAAGTAAAAGAGTAAAGAGTAAAAGAGTAAAAGAAAGAGTCTAATAGTATTTTGGATAGTGGTAGGTAAAAAAACTGTCCAGTATGTGGATGCTGTAGTCCTTTGGCATTGCCTGTAGTACTGAAGTACCGTTACATGTAAACCTTTTTGGTTATTTGTGTTTATAATGTGTTTTACTTGTGAGAATGATGTGAAAAATATTTAGTGAGCTTTTAGCCCACTAATTTAATATAATGTTCGGTCATCCTTCAATAGCTGTAGGAATTAATCTAGTGAGAAACAACAACAATTCATATGAGTTTTCGAAGCCTTCATGTACATGGTATATTTATTCCAATCCGGGAGGAGAGCATTCATACACAGCTTGTATATTTAACATTTAACAGAACAGAATGGAAGTTGAATAAGAAAAGGTTTTCGTCTTGCCGCCTTCCATGACTGGTATAGTCTGATTGATCAGAAGGGAAGTAGATGTGTTAAAAGGGATAGCTGGCATGAAACTGGTGGATCTGCAATGAATCAACTGACTTGCAGCACAAAATGATGGAACGCAAGTGTTGCATAAAATTGGGATGTGTGACCAGTGTACTTGATTAGGCAGTGGCTGGATGAACTGATAGATGCATAAATGGAGATATTTTAGGAGAGGCTGGATTTGGAAATGAGAAATAGATATAAATGGTATTTGGAATGTCCATTTATCAGTGAAGAATGTATGTAAGGAATTCTGTTAGGGTTTGCAGAGAATTGTAAAAGATTTTTGCTTCTGCCCCAGCACTGCCAGTGTTGAAGAAAGAAGGAGTGTAAAGCCTAAGAGGTGGGATGGTTGGGACTGCTGTTCTCAAGGACGATGACTTCAGAGAAAAGGGAATACTTAGAAAGCTGAGACAGAAATTATCTTTCATCACATCTGCAGAAGAAAAGGTTGAAGCAGGTGTCATTGTAATTTACTGACTATTCCAACATAAACACATTAACAAAAACATGAAGTTACATGGATAGGATTAGAGCTTCCTTTTGTCATCATAGCAATAAAATAAAAATAAATGCACCCTTTTAAAGCCTAGCCAAGCTCATCGGCCGGGTTTTCCGGTTTCAATGGCGTATGTGTTCTCCAGCTGGACGGGACATCAGTCCATCGCAGTGTTACTCATTTTTGCCAGCTGAGTGGGCTGGAGCAACGTGAAGTGATGTGTTTTGCTCAAGAACACAACGCGTCGCTCAGTCAAAGAATTGAAACCACAATCTTACGATCATGATGCTGACACCCTAACAACTAAGCCATGCACCTCCACCATCATAGCAATAAGAGAACCATAAAGATTAACCTTCCTCTTCAGGGTTGTAAATTCCTTTAGCCTCCATTGAATGAGACTCACAAGGCAACACTGCCTCAGTATCTGGGATATTGCTAAAATTACACTCACAGACATTCTAGAATGCATCTAAAACAAAAAAGACCACCCTTGAATGAAATTGTATATAAATTATAGGCACAGGATTGGCAGTGTGGTAAGTAGTTTGCTTATTAATCACATTGTTCTGGGTTCACTCCCACTGTGTGACACTTTGGGCAAGTGTCTTCTACTATATCCTCAGGCCAACCAAAGCCTTGTGAGTGGATTTGGTTGACAGAAACTGAAAGAAGCCTGTCGTATATATGTGCATATATATATATATATGTATGTATGTGTGTGTATATGATTGTGCATCTGTGTTTGTCCTCCCAACATCGCTTGACAACCGATAGTGGTGTGTTTATGTCCCCGTAACTTAGTGGTTCAGAAGAAGAGACCGATAGAATAAGTACTAGGTTTACAAAGAATAAGTCCTGGGGTTGATTTGCTCAACTAAAGGCGGTGCTCCAGCATGGCCACAGTCAAATGACTGAAACATGTAAAAGAGTAAATGATATACCTTTAACCTATACGTATGCTGTGGCTCTCAGATATGCTTCCTTTCTACTATTATTACAGTAGCTTCTTTTCCTCTGAGGTAGCTCAACCCATACCATCTCCAGTTTGGCACTCTTAACTTCCATGTCTCTCTCTTCTCTCAACACTCAAATTGCATGTATCTCCCCAAGCATTGCAGTAACTATTATGCTTGATCCTTCTTCTGGAATTTCCTCAATGCCCATCTTTTTCTGATAGCTGTCAACTTGCAGCTGTTTAAAAGGAACATCAATTACTTCAGTCTCACCACTCTCAAAAGAGTTTCAGGGGCCATACACATGGTCCCTTCTTCAAAATCAAATCATTGAAAAAAAAAAAAAATTAATATCTTGGAACAAGCTGGCTATCTGTGCATGAAAAACCTGGCTCATCTTCTATCTGTCTATTTACACTCTGAAATTAGATTGCCTTAAATGGTAACTGTTATTGAGCCATGCTTCACTGGATATTGTCATACCATGTGTGAGTTGTGATTTTGGAGTGGACAATCACTAGCTTTTGAACTTCAATATTGATTCCTTTTCTTTAATGATTTTCAAATATTCCTTCACGTGCTATGATTCTTGCTTGTTGTTGTTCGTGGCAAGCATGTTAAATCTCACTTAAACTGCCCTTCTACAATACAGGTCATACCAAAATATCACTGGTCTCTCACAAATAGCTACCCTTAATTTTTCTAGATAATTCCCTGTTCCTCCATTACACACACAACTGCTGAAGCAGTCAATGAAAGTTATGTTCACCCTGAAGAGGTACCTCAACAGATATCCAACTTATGAAAGCTAGAATAAAAAAGAGCCACACAACATTATATGCATACATTTAGATATTGTATAATACTTGATTTTATTCTTTTATTCTTTTATTCTTTTATTCTTTTATTCTCTTATTCTTTTACTTGTGTCAGTCATTAGACAGTAGTCATGTTGAAGCACTGCCTTGAGCTTTTAGTCGAATGAATCAACTCCAGTACTTCTTTTTTAAGCCAAATACTTATTCTATTGAATTCTTTTGTTGAACTGTTAAGTTATGGGGATGCAAACACACCAACTCCAACACCAACACCAGTTGTCAAGCAGTGGTGGGAAAACAGACAGACAGACACACACACACACACGCACGCACACGCACGCACACACACACACACATACACACATATATGTACATATATATATATATATATGACTGGCTTCTTTCATTTTCTGATTTTCGGTCTATGAAATCCACTTCCAAGGCTTTAGTGGGCCAAGGCTGTTGTAGAAGACACTTGCCCAAGGTGCCAACATTGCTTGACAGTCGATGCTGGTGTGTTTACATTCCCGTAACTTAGTGGTTCAGCAAAATAGACTGATAGAGTAACTAGTAAGCTTCCAAAGAATAAGTCCTGGGGTCGATTTGCTCGTCTAAAGGCAGTGCTCCAGTATGGCTGCAGTCAAATGACTGAAACAAGTAAAAGAGTAAATAAGTAAAAGAGAGAGTATATGTACATATATATATATATATATATATAGATAGATAGATAGATAGATAGGTGTCTCTGTGTGTGTGAGATGGACTCTCAGGTCAAAGACGATGTATTAGTATTCAATTTTTGCTGAGCAGCCTGCACAAATGATTCATTTATATTGATCAAATGCTCATGCTGCACATTAGCTGACACCCTCCATAAAATCGATGTCGCCTGAACAGGTGCACTGTGTACAATGCATCTGGAGTTGAAGTGATCACAGAGCGATGCAAAATGACGTGTTTTGCTCAAGAACGCAACACACCACCCGATCTAGGAATTGAAATTATGATCTTGCAATTGTGAGTACAACACCCTAACCACTAAGCCATGATCCCTCACAATGTGTGTGTATGTGTGTGTCAGTGTGTGACGATGATAAATAAAGATGAATGGATAATATGGTCTCGCTACAATGTTTCATGAGAATATTTTATTAGAATGTAACATCGTGCATTCATTCAGTTAAGGCATGCATCATTCATAAGATTCTGCAATACGCCATTATATAATAACTAAATTAATCAGACAATCATATGTGTTTCAGTATTTGATACCCTTACTAGACTAGTAGCTTCAGCAACATATGAACACCCAAAGCAAGAATGCCTATTTCTTTATTACCCACAAGGGGCTAAACACAGAGCGGACAAACAAGGACAGACATAGGTATTAAGTCGATTACATCGACCCCAGTGCGTAACTGGTACTTAATTTATCGACCCCGAAAGGATGAAAGGCAAAGTCGACCTCGGCGGAATTTGAACTCACAACGTAACGCAGACGAAATACCGCTAAGCATTTCGCCCGGCAAGAATACCAATAGTTCAATACAGAAGTTGGCCGGATAATAATCAGTTAAACAGAAGTTGCAAGTAGTGAAACTAGGCTGCCAGAGAAAGATACATGCCCAAAGCAGACTCCTCAAGTGAGAAGATTGGTGGGAGATAAAAGTTTAATAGAAGAAAAGTTGAAAGACATATTTTATCTTCAGCTACCTTCAAATCTGCCGACTCCGTCCAGAATCACAGACTAGCAGCACGAATTCCTTATAACAGAAACCAGCGTCAGATTCAAAACTGACCCCGTCAGTTCTTTGAAGTAAGTGACAGACGCGGTTGTAAAGAGACATAATAAATTATATTTCTTTCATTATATAACATCGTTGTAATAGTCAGATGTATGGGTAGATAACATTGGTGCTGTTTACTTATTTAGGTATATCTAATATGAACGAATGTTTATAGTTTAATTACAGTAAAATAATTAGAATGAATACTCTAGAGTAAGTTAAGCGAAAAAAGAGCTAATTAGTGTAGAGATAAATTACATAGAAGATTAATGTATAGAAATGTAAGAGATTCTAAAAACTATTTTGTGAAAATATGAGATTGGGAAGAATAAGAAAAAACAAGTATGACTCAATCATTGAGAAGCTATAATTACATGGCAATAATACTAAATGGTTAAAGAAAAACAGAACACGATCAATTAATAGAGGAAAGGAGAAGATATGTTTGGCACCATGTGGTTCAAACAGACACAGTTAATAATAAGTATAAATTAAACCTGTATAGATGGTTATAAGTTTAAAAATTAGTAACCAATTCATAAATATATGTATATCTACATTAGCTTAAATGTCAGAAATTTAAAATAAATCTTTTAATGTGAAGTTATGAAACTAGGGTGCCAAAATTAATAGAAAAGAGAAGCAAAACCAATAATTGTACTAAGGAAAAACTAGATTAGCTATAATTCAAGTACACCAGATTATAACAATACTGCTCCACTTAGCAAAGATTATAATTTAGTATAACATCTGAAATGAGTCAATTAAGATAATTTAAATTATAACAAATATAAAGTATTATATAAGCACAAAAGCTAAAATTAAAATTTAATCAGATATAATAAATAAATGCATAAAAAAATCATCTCCCTAGTAAAAGACATCAAAATATGAAGAGTAGCAAAAGTAGAGTGAAAATCCTTCATAGGTTCTAACTAGGTAAAGTGCTAAATTTGAAGTTTTGGACAAATTCTATTAATTTAATTGGCTTTCTAGAATCACTATATTATGAAGTTATTAAGTTACACCAACCAGTTTTACATGGTTCAAATACTATTACAATAAATTTGTTTAAATTCAAATTAAATAAACTCTTTGTAAGGTTTTTGGAATAAATGTATAATTAAGAGAGTTATATTATAATACACTAGAGAATTTTGAATTAAGTTCAAGTAAATGCTTAAACTAAAAGAAAGTTGTCTGAGTAGAAGGGGAACATTTATTTCTCAATGCATCAAATTTATTAATAATGTTATTCAAGCATTTTGAGATTTCTAATAATTCAGTACAAAAGATATTGCAACCATAATGATCAGTAAAATATGTCTCAGCATATTTAACAATTCTCTCTGATAAACAATTTTCAATATTTTTTTTTTTAATTACCAGATCTTTGTGATGTGAGATGTTTATTTCACCTTATCTCTCCTTCGAAGTGTGTGGAGCTACTATGTATCTTGATTTAAGATAGCAAGTCACGTAAGTGAAAGTTCGTTGATTTATTTTCTTTCCAATATTCTATTTACATACAATATACTAGGTTAAACATTTATTATCAAGTGGGCAAACCGTATTTTTCTTACAGTTGCATATATTAGTTAAACTGAGAAGGTGAATTAGGTTGGGTACAGAGTCAATTGGATTAGCACATTCACATTAATTATCAGCAGAGTTATTCTCTGCGCTCGTACTTCCATCCTCATTCCATAAACTATTATATGATTACAGACGTCAATTAGATATTCATCAGTGTCAGAGAGATTAGAATTGTCATTATTATTGTTGTTATCATTAATATTATTCAAATTAATAGTGCCTCGATAATAACTGCATTTATTATAAATGCTGTTGTTATCAATTCTGTACCTTTTGCTATTATTATTAGTATCATCATCATCATTGACGTCATTAATGTTATTATTACAACCACTTTTGTTAAAGCTCATTATATTGGAAGTGCTGGGAAAAATCAACCTTGGAAATAACAGTTTTACATGAACCATTATAGGCATGACCTTAGAATAAGGCCTAATAAAGTAGGTTTGGCTTATACCTACGCTTGAACATATGCTCTTATTACTAATCAAATATTTCTTAATCTTATTGTGATTAATAGCAGATATGTAGTCTGCTAAATTATGCTTGTTTGAAAAAGAGTGTAACAAACATGCTTATTAAATATTTCTCAATAATTACTTGAAAGAGGAAAATTACTTGCTATTGCACAAAAAAATTCTTTTGCCATTTGCATAATTATATTTATTGCACCAGAAGGATTTCAGCATAATGCTTCATTATTACATAATTGAGTTTTAGAATACCGTTGTCAAGTATGATTCTTATTTTTACTCTTATTATTGTCATCACCTCAACCATTATTGCCACCATTATTATTATTATTATTATTATTATTATTATTATTATTATTATTCTTCAGTAGTTTTATTTTTATAGCGTGCTTTCACTTCACTACCGAGCGCAGCTCTGTGTGCCTTGGGTATGTGCTGTGATTTGTTGTGATGCTCTGATGGTTATTGTATGGAAAGTGTTCTGCGTAGGATGTGTACAGTGCCTAGTAGTGCAATTTTCTGTATGTTATATGTGTTTGTAAGTCCTGGTGTTTTTGTTATGTATTTGTCTGAATATTTTTTTATCATGCCCAATTCACCTACTATGATAGGAATTGTTTCTGTTTTCAGATTCTACATTCTGGTTACCTCTATTTCCAGGTCTTTGTATTTTGAGAGTTTCTCTATTTCTTTTAGAGAAACGTTGTCATCTGCTGGTATTTATACATCAATTAGAAATCAGTTTTTTCTTCATGATCTCTGACAACTATATCTGGCCTGATGGCCTTAATTTCTCTTTCTGTGTGTATTGGCATATCCCAGAGTATGGTTGCTTTCTCGTTTTCTGTGACCTTTTCTAGCATGTGCTTATACCATCTTTTTTCTGTTGTTATTCCATAGTGTTGGCATAGCTTATTATTATTATTATTATTATTATTATTATTAGTAGTAGTAGTAGTAGTAGTAGTAGTAGTAGACGTAGCAGCAGTGCTAATTTTTATATTTTCCCCTCTAATCCTCATCTTCTTCTTCTTCTTCTTCTTCTTCTTCTTCTTCTTCTTCTTCTTCTTCTTATTATTATTATTATTATTATTATTATTGAGTGAGAGAGCAGTGCATGCCATCAAAGTGACATTGGGGTAAAATATACAAAGCCTAGCATACCCATCATGACTACCTGTCTGATAAGGGTACACCAGGCACATGCATCACAACTATTTGTGCCTGACATGGTAATCTCATACCAAGATAAACAGTGCATGACCTTGCAGGTGGGGCCCAGTTAGAATTTTCTTTAGGTCGAGTAGCCCATCCTACTCAAAAGGTCCCTGAATAAGGATTGTTTAAGGATGTTGAACGAACCACCCATGTTTCCAAAGGTGAATTATCCAAACCTCCAAGTTGCAGTCTGATGAGTTAGGTGGCCAGATGTTAGGGGTGATGTGGCCACAGAAATAGTTTGACAGTCCATGACTGGGTTGTGTGGAATGGTGCAGAGTCATGTTACTAGACAAAGGGTCTTCCAGCAGCCACGCTTTTCACTCAGGGTAGCATTACCTCCTCCAGGCACTAAATGTAGGCCTCCATGTTGAGTCTGACACTGTGTGGAAAGATGAATGGAGGCATAACGTCACCATCACTAGTGATCTCTCCAAACACTATGATGTTGACTGTATGTTTGATTTTTATCACTCTTGGTACATGTCCTCAGATTGACACCTAAGCACTCTGAAATGTTTGTATTGGAGCTTCTGACACAAATGCCAAGCAGTTCAGCACATGTTTTCCAAATTTCTGGCAGAGTGAATTGCGTCATGGTGCTGTTTTCCTCATATGTGTTAGCCAACTGACCTTACTATAATATGTAGTTGACAAAATCAAAAACAAACAATGTGCATGAATGAAATAAAAAATATAAAATTGTAACAATATACCAATTGCAACATCAGTGTGTGTGTGTGTGTGTGTAAAATCAGAAGATAACTCATGAGTAAAAATATATAGGGAAGAGGATTTGAAAATGCAGAGGTCTTTTAAAAGTGTTTATCGACTTGACCGGTTTCACTTTTAAAAAGAAATGATTTTCAAAACTAAAGTGAAAGCCTTTCTGTAGCCTTTGTGGTGTTAAAGATTAGTTAACATAGATGATACAGCCCCAGTAAAATGACCACACACGCACACACATAAACACACACACATATATATACATATACAAGACTGGAGATGAAGAAAAAAGGTAACATAGAAGACAGCGAGCTGGAAGAAACGTTAGCATGCCAGGCAAAATGCTTAGTGGCATTTCATTTGTCTTTACATTCTGAGTTCAAATTCTGCTGAGGTCAACATTACCTTACATCTTTTCGGGGTTGATAAATTAAGTACCTGTTGTGCACTAGGGTCGATATAAGCGACTGCCCCCTTCCCTAAAAATTTCAGGCCTTGTGCCTAGAGTAGAAAAGAACATAGATGTATTAAAATACAGTTATAGGGTCTTTGGCAATGATAAACAAATGTTAAGACAGGCTTTGTGTTTAAACAGTTTACGTAAAAGAGTTCAAAATAGGCAGTAAAACAAGTTCATAATTGTTTAATAGTTCATCAGAAACCATAATTGTTTATAAGGATTTTGGAAGAATGACCAACTTTTTTTCTTGATCTCCAGTCTTGTATATGTGTATGTGTGTGTGTTTGATGTGAGTGTGTGTGTATGTGTGTGTGTGTGTGTGTGTGTGTGTGCGCGCTCTCTCATTTTACTGGGGCTGTAACACTGTTGGGATTGAGGAAGATATCCTCAATCCAGATGTTTGGCTCAAATGCTTGCAACGGTGTGCACTTTGGTGACAGTAACCTAGATGACAAGTGATGATGCTAAATTGAATCCAAGATTAAGTCTAGCACCTAAATATGTTCTGTTTGGATTAGAACTGAGGACACAAAGTGGTACAAAAGATAAGGTAAAGCATCCAGTCTGTTAGCCCTACAGTTCCACTAATCCACAAATATTGTTTGGTTCGTTTTTTATCACCTAAAACAAAAGAAAAATAAAATTTGTCCTCAGCAGGATTTGAACACAAAGCACAGAGAATCTGAGCAAATACTGATTTTCTGCCAATTCATCTTTCTATTTTTATGATTGAAAAGCATCTATAATAAAATGAAAGTCAATAATGGAGAGCACCAATGTTAGTGTGTTAACAAACATTATGTTTCAACTAGTGCAATCATACTGGAAGCAAGTATATTATATCAGAAATTACTAATGATTTCTGTTTCAATATGCAATTGAGAGTTGATTTTTTTGTTATTACTGTTGCGTAACCATTGAATGAATAAAACTATTCCATGTAATATTTGGAATTAATGAAATGTAATACTATTGGTTGAAACTTCTCTTAAATCTATTTAACATTCATACTAGCATTCCCTAACACTGTCTACTAACCAGGGCATAACTCATTACTTTACAGAATAATTGTTCTTCATATGGAATTCTGAATATAAGTCAAAAATATAATTACACACCTAATCTAATATCAGAGTTTTTAGTGTCCGAAAATAAAACACATTCTTTTACTTATTTTATGCTTAAAATTTCCCTACCAGATTGTATTGGATAATTATAAACATTGGCATTTAAAAAATACCTTATTCAGATATTCGTCTGAATGTCTATAGAAATAACTGGAATTAGTTCAATGAAGCCATCATCATCTTTTGTGCCAATGTAAAGAGAGAGAGAATTGTAATTTTCATCAACCACTGAGAAGTCTCTTTTCAAATTATCACTTCAGAATTGAGATGTTTTGTACAAATTTACTTATATCAATACATTTTCATTTTGTTGCCAATATATAAAATCTGTTTTCATATTACTCTCAAAACTTCAAGAACATGTGACCATTCTTGTATTCTATCACAATTCTATTTAATATACAATATGGGGAAGCAGTTTATATTCAATCATCTCTGATTGTATATACCTACAATTTGTGCGTGTGTGTGTCTATGTGTGTGCCTGTATGTGTGTGTGTATGTGTGTGTATGTATATACATATGTATATATATATTTATATATATATGTTTGTATATATATATGTATATATATATGTATGTGTGTGTGTGTATATGTATATATATATATATATAATATATATATATATATATATATATATATCTAGATACATATATATATATATATATAGATATACATATATGTATATCTATCTATGTATATCTATACAAAGATAGATACATACATATGTACATATCATATTTTTTAATATAAAGCATATATGGTGACAAAACCAATGACAATGGACACCCTGCCACCATTTCCACCTACAAACGCCAGTGTCTGGCAGAACAATAACTGCAATGATGACTACAGCGATGGAGATGATGATGATGATGATGACGACGACAACAGCGATGATGCTGATGATATATCTAAGGGAGAGAATTATGCGGAGATAATTTGTGAAAGTGATTTAGTTTTTCAGGACACTGCTACCAGTAAACAAGAACTTCTCTTAATACTTACATTCAATATGAGTATGTAACAAAAAATGTGAGCGGAAGAGCTTGTGCCCCACTAGAACAGAACAAGATAGATCACCCACCATCACTTTGGCAATAATGCTGAATGGAATGGTCCAAAGCTATCCAAGCTCTAAGAAACAATTACCTGAAAAGAAACATTAGAACACATGAAGTCATTGCATGCATTAAAATAACACTAAAGGGGTGTATATTCAAATCTCTCTATATATAAAGCTGAAGTTGTCTGTGTATGGCAGGTTTAGCAGCCTTCAACTAACACTATCTCCTCTGAGACCCTGCAGCACAAGTTGACCAAAATTGAAAGTATGATAGAAGAAGGCTTACTCTTCATTCTGTAGAAGATAAAATTCAAATCGGACCATGTTAAGACCAAAAATTATTTACATCAAAAAGGTACTTTTTTTTCTATGAAAATCCCTATTTTTTACGTTTTGTTTTTTACTGCTGTGTTGCCATTTTCGGTGTATTTCAACCAGAAAAATGTTCACTTAAAGAGAATAACAAGCTACATAATGCAAATTTTTTACTTCTCAAAAATTCCAATTCTAAAGGGTCGAAATAAACGCAGGCAATGTCGGGCGATACTGCTAGTTCAAATTTAATAATCAAGTGTAGCCATTGACGTTGACATTGCTTGGGCTTTGACCAATCTTGTTATAGTAGAGTGGGATGAATAACTCAAATTGTGAATGGTACTTCAAGCAATATAATCTAATTATGCAGATGACATAAGCATTGTAATTAAAACCACTCCACATGGCAACATTCAGGAAATAGAAAAACATTATGTGGAAATGACCCAGTGTTTAGCAAATGTGATTCATGAAAGAGTTAAAGTTAGCATCATTTACCCATATGAATGCCTTCAAAATCTACCAATTTTAAATACAGGACTATACTCTTTACTCTTTACTCTTTTACTTGTTTCAGCCATTTTACTGTGGTCATGTTGGAGCACCGCCTTTAGTCGAGCAAATCGATCCCAAGGCTTATTCTTTGTAAGCCTAGTACTTATTCCATTTGTACCTTTTGCCGAACCGCTAGGTTACAGCGACGTAAACACACTAGCATTGGTTGTCAAGCAATGTTAGGGGGACAAACACAGATACACAGACATGTACACGCACATACATATATATATATATATACGACGGGCTTCTTTCAGTTTCCATCTACCAAATCCAATCACAAGGCTTTGGTTGGCCCAAGGTTATAGCAGAAGAAACTTACCCAAGGTGCCCCGCAGTGGGACTGAACCCAGAACCATGTGGTTTGTAAGCAAGATACTTACCACACAGCCACTCCTATGCCTAGAAATAATTAAAAGCAAGAAACAAATCCTGCACTAATGTTATGAAACCTGTGGTCCATAAAACCTTAGCCTGCCAGAGGTCTGTTACATTGATAAATGTAAAATAAGCATCCTGGGAGCAGATCCAGTAAAGATCAACAAGATTATATCCATATATGCCCATCATGTGAATGAAGAAATCAGGTATAAGGTTTCATCCATTAATTTATAATTCTTTTGATATAACAACGATGTTAATCAGTTTGTTATTTCTTTATTGCCCACAAGGGGCTAAACATAAAGTCGATTACATCGACCCCAGTGCGTAACTGGTACTTAATTTATCTACTTCGAAAGGATGAAAGGCAAAGTTGACCTCGGCGGAATTTGAACTCAAAACGCAGCGGCAGACAAAATACCACAAAGCATTTCGCCCGGCGTGTTAACGTTTCTGCCACTTCGCTGCCTTAATGTTAATCCGTTTGTATAAAGGAGCCAGGAAAACATGAAGCTATCTGCAGCAATAATGTTAATGGAACCTACTACATGTGCCAGAACAAGTTCACAAAAATGCTTGAAAGAAGAACAAAACAAGACAATAAAATCTTTTGGTATAAGAAAAACAAACTCTAAGGTGAGATGTTCATTGATACTGAATTCAGAAGTGAATTAGTCTGCAATTTTAGAAGAATGCTAAATAACATAACACTTAAAGTCATAGTAGTAAAGAAACAAATAGATACAACGAGACTGTTAGTCAATTAGCCAGTCATACATACTCAAGAAAACTCCTTGCACCAATGAAAAATATGAACGATAAGCCTCAAAATATACTACAAAATTCGATATGTTGTGAACTATATAAGATTAATGGAGAGACATTCTGCAGCCTATGTGAATGAACTGCAGACACTGGAGAGAATGCACTGGAAGGAAATGTATTCTATCGTGTCCATAGTGAAACACAATGGCTTGATAAAATTCTTTACAGAGCCATAAAATACAACTGTAAAACATATTACAGAAGCTACATAAATACTAGAGGCAGACATCATCCATGTGCTTTAGGCAAAGAACAAATGAGTCAACAACCCACCAATAATATATACACTTGGATGGAATTTTAAGGAAAAACCCATAAAAGTAATGGTGTCACATTGTTTTTTTGTGAATAATAATGCTTCAACTATGAACAATGATGTCATGTTGGCAGCGTAACGGTACACAGTGTAGGATGAGATCAAAGAAGATATCTATGATCTGATTCCACACCTTTAACATCCAAATGTTCTCACAAGGAACAATTATTGATGAAAGAACCAGTATGAAACTAGTGGTTAAAGTTTTATGACTAAAATTCCATTAAAGAATTTATCATCAGGTTTCCATTATCAGGTACTCCTTCTTTAGTCTGTGACATACATAGATACATGCATGCATACACATACACACACACACGCACACACACACATATACACATGTGTGTTTGTTTGCATTATGTATCTGTATTTGTGTATGTGAGTATGTATGTACTCATGCACATAATATATATGCTTTCATTCACACACACACACGCATGTAGAATTAATAAAGACAGTTGTGCACAATGTTTTACCCATGTTTTACCATATATATTTATATATATATATGATAGATCGCTAGCCACTACACACTTTTTATTTTCTCTCCTTGTTTCTTTCTATGTTCGTTTCTGTGGGAGGGCTTAGGCTCAAAACGTTAAGGACTTTTTCCTTTCCCGAGCATTATACTAATACATCTGTTTGTTGTCTACACTACCTGTCTTTGTCTTTTGTCTTTTTGTGAATTGTCTCCCTATATATATATATATATATATAATATATATATATATATGTATATATATGTGTGTGTATAAGTATATATGTGTATAGTATTATTGGACGCTCAAGAAAGAATATATATATACATAAATATATATATATATATATATATATATATATGTATATATATATATATATATATATATATATATATGTATATATATGTGTGTGTGTGTGTGTGAGTATGTATGTATATATATATATATTATATATATATATAATATACTGATCCGTGGTAGAAAATTCAACAGTAAAGGTACTCCATCTGCTTGGTGAGAGATGAATATTATTTATTTAATGGTCCCAATACATGTATTAAAATGTTACTAATAGTTTCATATGTTGAGAAAACTCAAGCATATTCTTCAGGCACAAACCACATATCATAACGAACTAAAGTGATTAAATAATAGACGAAATACAAAATAAACTGAGAAGGCAGCATACAGATAACATAGAAAGTAAACAACAGAAAACGAAGAAAAATCTACAATGTAAAAAATATATATACTAGTGGCCCACCTGGCCTTCGGCTTGGTCTTTACAGTGTTGGAATATTCGCTAAAGGCACATATTGGTATCTATGGTAATGTCCATTTACCTTACTATAAAAGTTGGTAAAAGTTATCTAAATATTGCTTGACATAATTTTAAATATTTATTTAGAATATCTAAATGCAGAAAATAATAGAGATAATAATAGAGAAATGTATTGTAAAAAAATTGTAAAACATTTACAGAACTTCAGTATATACAATGTTTTTATGCTATTACTTTGGAACATATATGAAAAGTTTCTGTGGGCTTCCTATTAATAAATGATTATCTTATGAACTTCATTAGCTTACAGCTGTTTCCACTATAACATGTGGTGGTGCCATCATTGAGTGACTCTGTCATTTCTTTTCATATTACTGCTCTGTACTTGACTAACATTTCCTTCAGAAGCATACATATATTGAGTTCTACACCAAGTTATTCCTCTCACAATGCCTAAGTGTAATGTTAAACATATATTTATATATAGAGACACACACACATGCATATTCTCTTTTACACTTTTACTTGTTCCATTCATTTGACTGTGACCATACTGGAGCACCGCCTTTAGTCGAGAAAGTCGACCCCAGGACTTATTCTTCGGAAGCCTAGTACTTATCTTATTAGTCTCTTTTGCTGAACTGCTAAGTTACAGGGAAGTAAACACACCAGCATCTGTTGGGGTGACAACACAGACACACAAACATACACACACACACACATATACAACGGGCTTCTTTCAGTTTCCGTCTACCAAATCCACTTACATGGCTTTAGTAGAAGATACTTGCCCAATGTACTATGCAGTGGGACTGAACCTGGAACTACGTAGTTCGCTAGCAAGCTACTTACCATGCAGCCACTCCTACTCCTATAGATATAAAGATATATATACACACATATAGATATGGATACATGTCATAAATATATTAAAATAAAATATCCATCATCATCTCTGACATTGATATCGGTTCTTTCCACAGTTATTATTTGATTTTTGAATTTCTTTAACATTGGCAAATATATCGATTTCTGCAAAATAGTATTTGAGACACTTCTACATTTTTTTTGGCTTGTTTTTTTTTTACCAATTTCATTATTGTCTGAATTCCTTCATTCTAAAATTTGATGAAAACATAAGATAACACAAGGAATGATAACAAACATATTTTTATCAGAAATGTCACAATTTCTAATTGGTGAGAATATATTTTGTTTGAAGTGTAATGTATAATGTGTTTTATGCAAAAGTCAAATGTACCAATATATAGCAATATTCTGCAACAGTTAGAATTTTCCTTCACTTTTTCTGTCACTGCACTTTAAATCTCATTAATTATGTACTGTATGACATACTTTGGAAACTGATTTAGTGCTTAATTAATCTAACATTAAAATGCTAATCTGGATGAGATTTATATGACAATCCTTTTACGAATTATTTGGGCATTTATTTTTCTATGTGAGCATGGATTAGTGGAATTTGTTGATGAGGAGTTGCTTTATAATTGGCTGCACTCTTATCATCTGTTCTTATTTGATTTCTATGTAAGAAATCTTTCATTTCGAGTCTTAGCAAAAGCAAAGTCAATTGATTTACAACTTCAATACCCATACATACCTTACATCTATTTTCTTTCCTCTACCTCACTCTCTATTTTGCGTCACATCTGAATTAACTATGACTTAATTTTCCTCTCACACTGTCTCCGATGAAGGGATCATCATCATCGTTTAACGTCCGTTCTCCATGCTAGCATGGGTTGGACGGTTCGACCGGGGATCTGGGAAGCCAGAAGGCTGCACCAGGCTCCGGTCTTATCTGGCAATGTTTCTACAGCTGGATGCCCTTCCTAACGCCAGGATATTATTAATTAATATCTTAGAAACAGCTGTAAGACCTTATATCTATAAATGCTCTAATATCTACACAGCCTTGGTTTTTTTATCTTATTATTCAAAAAATTCTTATATATATATAGACATATGCACACATATATCTATGCATATATATATACACGCATACATAAATGAGTGTGTGTGTATACATATATATATATGTGTGTGTATGTGTATATATACACATACATATTTGTGTGTGTGTACATACACTCACACACATACGCATATGTATATATACTTTATACCACAAGGTTTTTAGTTTCCATCCCACTTTGGTACCCTATGATCATTGTTCTACTATATAACCCTATGTTGAGTAAAGCCTACTGAGTGAATTTGGTTGATAGAAACTACAAAAAAATCTTCTAGATGTGTGTGTATTTCTGTGTCCGTATGAGTGTGTATGCATTTGTTTGCATGCTGACTGTAAGCAATGTCACCATTCATTAAAAGACAGTGCCAAATTTTGCAATCTTTTGTTGAAACATGTCCAGTCATTGATCGATTTATATTGAAAGAACTTGAGCATATATTACATTTCTTGAAAAGCACCCGGCTATAGAAGACTGTGTTAGTATGCTCTGACTAGCCAATGGAAGCACTGAAAGGTAGATATTAATAAGATGATAATATATCATTGGTTTGGTCTGTAGTAATTTGTTTCCAAGCCCTCTGAGACCTCTGAGATCATGATATAGTTCCCATTCCACATAAACATTCTCAAATCTATGGCTGCAAGAAAAAGGTGTGGAGATTAATGTGAAGGAGAACTGGGTGCAGTGGTTAGTATGAAACCTGGATGAGTGGATACTATATAAATAATGTGAAGAGCACGAAGTATTTAGATAACTGGTGTACATATAAAATTAATCCAATTTGATACTGTGTACCAAAAATTCTATGTAACAAGGTTATGCTTTGCACAGTGTTTGAGGAGACCTATTGAGTCAATTACATCAGCATCAAAATAAAAATTAATATGGAAATTGTAGTTGTGATACCCATGCTGGTGGCACGTAAAAAGCACCATCCAAACGTAGCCAATGCCAGTGCACCTTGACTAGCTTCCATGGCGGTGGCACGTAAAAGTCACCAACCGATCATGGCCATTGCCAGCCTTGCCTGGCACCTGTGCCAGTGGCACGTAAAAAGCACCCACTACACTCACGGAGTGGTTGGCATTACGAAGGGCATCCAGCAGTAGAAACACTGCCAGATCAGGCTGGAGCCTGATGCAGCCTCCTGGCTTCCCAGACCCTGGTCGAACCGTCCAACCCATGCTAGCATGGAAAAACGGACGTTAAACGATGATGATGAAGATGAATGCAAAAACAATCATATAACAGTCACATCATTGATTTCAATGTATGAGTGTTTGAAGGAAAGGGAAATTTTTTAAATCTTTAAAAATAAAAGAGGCTGCATCAATTTGTGATGGATGCATGAACGCAATATGAGTCCAGGTATGGATCTTGATATGAAATCATTGTGAGAACGCTGATACTTTTGGTTTTGCTTGGGATTGGTCAAATGTGTCTGTTGATTGCAGGATGCAATTCTTTTATTGTTCTGTTTATAAGGAGGGGCTAATTCCCATTATCAGTGCACAGACATGTTTGCATGATCAAGAAGCTGGTTTCCCAACAACATAGCTTTGGTTTCAGTTGTATTGTGCATCTAGTTTGGGAAATATCATCTAGTAAAATTTTGTTGGTGGATCTTGTAGATGGGAACTGAAAGAAGCTCATCATGTATATCTGTGTATATATCTATATGTGTGTGTTTTTATGTATATAAATTATATACATGTTTTTAAGTTATAAAATAGTCGTGATACTAGAATTTTCTTACTGTCAAATAAAATTTCATGTCATTTGTTTCTGTCATTTATGACTTTATACTCCTTACCGTTTTTTCTTCTGTCATACTATACATTCTATATGCTTTGTAGAATGGCACATGAAGAGCTTTTTCTATGAGTACTACTGGATTACTGGATTCCACATATAGTGATCTAATGTATATTTATATATATATGTATATGTATATATGTATATAAATATATATATATATATATATATATATATATATATATATATATATATATATCATCATCATCATCATCATCATTTAACGTCCGCTTTCCATGCTAGCATGGGTTGGACGGTTCAACTGGGGTCTGGGGAGCCCGAAGGCTACACCAGTCCAGTCAGATCTGGCAGTGTTTCTACAGCTGGATGCCCTTCCTAACGCCAACCACTCCGAGAGTGTAGTGGGTGATTTTATGTGCCACCGACACAGGTGCCAGACGAGGCTGGCAAACGGCCACGCTCGGATGGTGTTTTTATGTGCCACCGACACAGGTACCAGACGAGGCTGGCAGACGGCCACGCTCGGATGGTGTTTTTATGTGCCACCGACACAGGTGCCAGATGAGGCTGGCAAACGGCCACGATCAGATGGTGTTTGTTACGTGCCCACAGCACGGAGGCCAGTCGATGCGGTACTGGCTACGGCCACGTTCGGATGGTTTTCTTGTGTGCCACGTGCCACCGGCACTGGTACCACAAAGATACAAATTCCATTGATGTTCATCTATTTTGATTTGTTTTGATTTTCACTTGCCTCAACAGGTCTTCACAAGTGTCACAAGAAGGAAGGTATGCACAGGTGGACTGACAACGTCCCAGGTAGGGGCCACAGGTTATGGCCTGACTAGTCTTGCCGGGTCTTCGGATGGTGTTTTTATGTGCCACCGACACAGGTGCTAGATGAGGCTGGCGAACGGCCACGATCGGATGGTGTTTGTTACGTGCCCACAGCACGGAGGCCAGTCGGTGCGGTACTGGCTACGGCCACGTTCGGATGGTTTTCTTGTGTGCCACCGGCACTGGGACCACAAAGATACAATTCCATTAATGTTCATCTATTTTGATTTGTTTTGATTTGATTTGATTTGATTTGTTTTGATTTCATTTTGATTTTGATTTTCACTTGCCTCAACAGGCCTTCACAAGTATCACAAGGAAGAAGGTATGCACAGGTGGACTGACTACGTCCCAGGTAGGGACCATGGGATATGGCCTGACTAGTCTTGCCGGGTCTTCGGATGGTGTTTTTATGTGCCACCGATACAGGTGCTAGATGAGGCTGGCGAACGGCCACGATCGGATGGTGTTTGTTATGTGCCCACAGCACGATGGCCAGTCGATGCGGTACTGACTACGGCCACGTTCGGATGGATTTCTTGTGTGCCACAGGCACTGGTACCACAAAGATACAAATTCCATTGATGTTCATCTATTTTGATTTGATTTGATTTTCACTTGCCTCAGCAGGTCTTCACAAGTGTCACAAGAAGGAAGGTATGCACAGGTGGACTGACTAGTCTTGCCGGGTCTTCGGAAGGTGTTTTTATGTGCCACCGATACAGGTGCCAGATGAGGCTGGTGAACGGCCATGATCGGATGGTGTTTGTTACGTGCCCACAGCACGGAGGCCGGTCGATGCGGAACTGGCTACGGCCACGTTCGGATGGTTCTCTTGTGTGCCACCGGCACTGGTACCACAAAGTGTGTGCCACCGGCACTGGTACCACAAAGATACAGATTCCATTGATGTTCATCTATTTTGATTTGTTTTGATTTTCACTTGCCTCAACAGGTCTTCACAAGTGTCACAAGAAGGAAGGTATGTACAGGTGGACTGACTACGTCCCAGGTAGGGGCTATGGGTTATAGCCTGACTAGTCTTGCGGGTCTTCGGATGGTGTTTTTATGTGCCACCGACACAGGTGCTAGATGAGGAGCTGGTGAACGGCCACGATCGGATGGTGTTTGTTTGTGCCCACAGCACGATGGCCAGTGATGCGGTACTGACTACGGCCACGTTCGGATGGATTTCTTGTGTGCCACAGGCACTGGTACCACAAAGATACAAATTCAATTGATGTTCATCTATTTTGATTTGTTTTGATTTTCACTTGCCTCAACAGGTCTTCACAAGTGTCACAAGAAGGAAGGTATGTACAGGTGGACTGACTAGTCTTGCAGGTCTTGGGAAGGTGTTTATGTGCCACCGATACAGTGCCAGATGAGGCTCGGTGAACGGCCATGATCGGATGGTGTTTGTTACGTTGCCCACAGCACGGAGGCCGGTCGATGCGGAACTGGCTACGGCCACGTTCGGATGGTTCTTTGTGGCACCGGCAATGGTACCACAAAGTGTGCCACCGGCACTGGTACCACAAAGATACAGATTCCATGATGTTCATCTATTTTGATTTGTTTTGATTTTCACTTGCCTCAACAGGTCTTCACAAGTGTCACAAGAAGGAAGGTATGTACAGGTGGACGACTACGTCCCAGGTAGGGGCTACGGGTTATAGCCTGACTAGTCTTGCCGGGCTCGGATGTGTTTTTATGTGCCACCGCACAGGTGCTAGATGAGGCGGGCGCACGGCCACGATCGGATGGTGTTTGTTATGTCCCACACAGCACGATGGCCAGTGATGCGGTACGCGACTACGGCCACGTTCGGATGGATTCTTGTGCCACGGCACTGGGTACACCAAAAGATACAACTTCCATTGATGTTCATCTATTTTGATTTGTTTTGATTTTCACTTGCCTCACAAAGGTCTTCACAAGTGCACAAGAAGGAAGGTATGTAGGTGGACTGACTACGTCAAGGTAGGGGCTATGGGTTATAGCTGACTAGTCTTGCCGGGTCTCGGATGGTGTTTTTATGTGCCACCGACACAGGTGCTAGATGAGGCTGGCGAACGGCCACGATCGGATGGTGTTTGTTATGTGCCCACAGCACGATGGCCAGTGATGCGGGGGGTACTGACTACGACCACGTACGATGGATTCTTGGTGCCACGGCACTGGTACCACAAAGATACAAATTCCATTGATGTTCATCTATTTTGATTTGTTTTGATTTTCACTTGCCTCAACAGGTCTCACAAGTGTCACAAGAAGGAAGGTATGTACAGGTGGACTGACTACGTCCCAGGTAGGGGCCACGGGTTATGACCTGACTAGTCTTGCCGGGTCTTCGGATGGTGTTTTTACGTGCCACCATGTTCCCACAGCACGGAGGCCAGTCGATGCGGTACTGGCTACGGCCACGTTCGGATGGTTCTCTTGTGTGCCACCGGCACTGGTACCACAAAGATACAGATTCCATTGATGTTCATCTATTTTGATTTGTTTTGATTTTCACTTGCCTCAACAGGTCTTCACAAGTGTCACAAGAAGGAAGGTATGCACAGGTGGACTGACTACGTCCCAGGTAGGGGCTATGGGTTATAGCCTGACTAGTCTTGCCGGGTCTTCGGATGGTGTTTTTATGTGCCACCGACACAGGTGCTAGATGAGGCTGGCGAACGGCCACGATCGGATGGTGTTTGTTATGTGCCCACAGCACGATGGCCAGTGATGCGGTACTGACTACGGCCACATTCGGATGGATTCTTGTTTGCCACCGGCACTGGTACCACAAAGATACAAATTCCATTGATGTTCATCTATTTTGATTTGTTTTGATTTTCACTTGCCTCAACAGGTCTTCACAAGTGTCACAAGAAGGAAGGTATGTACAGGTGTACTGACTACGTCCCAGGTAGGGGCCACGGGTTATGACCTGACTAGTCTTGCCGGGTCTTCGGATGGTGTTTTTATGTGCCACCATGTTCCCACAGCACGGAGGCCAGTCGATGCGGTACTGGCTACGGCCACGTTCGGATGGTTTTCTTGTGTGCCACAGGCACTGGTACCACAAAGATACAAATTCCATTGATGTTCATCTATTTTGATTGATTTTCACTTGCCTCAGCAGGTCTTCACAAGTGTCACAAGAAGGAAGGTATGCACAGGTGGATCGACTACGTCCCAGGTAGGGGCCACGGGATATGGCCTGACTAGTCCTGCCGGGTCCTCTCATGCACAGCACACTTCCATAGGACTCGGTCTTCAGTCATTTCCTTGGTGAGACCTAAAGTTCGAAGGTCGTGCTTCACCACCTCGTCCCATGTTTTCCTGGGTCTACCTCTTCCACAAGTTCCCTCAACTGCTAGGGTGTAGCACTTTTGCACACAACTATCTTCAGCCATTCTCGTCACATGACCATACCAGCGCAGTCGTCTCTCTTGCACACCACAACTGACACTTCTTAGGTTCAACTTTTCTCTCAAAGTACTTACACTCTGACGATTATGAACACTGACATTACACATCCATCGGAGCATACTGGCTTCATTTCTTGCGAGCTTACGCATATCCTCAGCAGTCACGGCCCATGTTTCACTACCATGTAGCATGGCTGTACATACACACGCATCATATAGTCTGCCTTTTACTCTTAGCGAGAGGCCTTTTGTCACCAGCAGGGGTAAGAGCTCTCTAAACTTTGCCCAGGCTATTCTTACTCTAGCAGTTACACTTTCAGCACACCCACCCCGCTACTGACTTGGTCTCCTAGGTAGCGGAAGCTATCAACTACTTCTAGTTTGTCTCCCTGGAACGTGGTAGAAGTTGGTCTCTGCACATTTCCAGTGTTTATTGCTCCTGAGCATCTGCCACAGACAAAAACTATTTTCTTAGTTAGCCTTCCTTTGACATTGCTGCACCTCTTATGTGTCCATAGCTTACACTTGGTGCACCTTAGAGTTTCTACCTACACCTTTTTTACAGATCGAGCAGGGCCATCTACCTGAAGTCGTTTGTGATTGGTCCACCTTCCTACTTATTAGGACTTTGGTTTTGGCTAGGTTGATTCTAAGGCCCTTCGATTCTAATCCTTGTTTCCACACCTGAAACTTCTCCTCCAGTTCTGATATTGACTCAGCAATTAGAGCAAGGTCATCAGCATAGAGGAGCTCCCAGGGGCATCCTGTCTTGAATTCCTCCGTTATTGCCTGGAGGACTATGATAAATAGGAGGGGACTGAGGACTGAACCTTGGTGGACCCCAACCTCTACCCGGAATTCTTCACTGTACTCGTTGCCAACCCTCACCTTACTAGCAGCGTCTCTGTACATGGCTCGCACAGCTCTCACTAACCATTCATCTATCCCTAGTTTCCTCATTGACCACCAGATAAGGGATCGGGGGACCCTGTCAAAGGCTTTCTCCAAGTCAACAAAAGCCAGATACAAGGGCTTATCTTTGGCTAGGTATTTCTCCTGCAGCTGTCTTACCAGGAATATAGCATCAGTAGTACTTTTCCTGGCACGAACCCAAACTGCATATCATCTAAGCTAACTCTCTCTCTAATTAATTGGGCTATAACCCTCTCCGTAACCTTCATTACCTGATCCAGCAGCTTGATGCCCCTGTAGTTATATATATATATATATATATATATATATATATACATATATATATATATATATATATATGCATATACACACACACATATATATTTAACAATGTGCATAAGAGTCCGACGGTCCCTATCTGAAAGATTTGATTTTCTTCTGGGGTTTTGTTTCTATGAGGACGTCTTTCCGTCTTTCTCAAAGGCTGTCATTACTTTCAAGACAGTACTTCTTGATTCACCAAACATTTCGACTGTTTTTGTTACATTAGCGCCTGCCATATGAGCTCCAACAATTTGTCCCCTTTGAAAGTCTGATAGATATCATTTCAATGAATTTTAATTACCTTATTACAATAATATCTGAAAAGAAATAGCAATTTTTCAAAACATTTTAAGCAACACTAAAAATAAATAAAAAAGTATAAAAATAAACAAGCTTTTGATGGTTTTATAGTTATTTCAAAATTATGATACTATGATGCTAGCTGTTTCCATTATTTTGTTCAACCCCTGTATGTAACCCTGAGCTTTTCGGAGGTAGCCATTATGGAATGAAATATGGTGAGTGATAAATAGATATAAAATATGAGTGTGGTTATGGCTGTTTGTGTCTCTTTTTCATTACATCGCTCGATTAACTTTATATATAAAAGTCAATTTGTGTGTCTGTCTCCTACGATTTAGATTCCTAACTGCTCCCACATTCTGCAGTGCAGTGTAACCAAAAG
Source organism: Octopus sinensis (assembly GCF_006345805.1). NCBI lineage: Eukaryota > Metazoa > Mollusca > Cephalopoda > Octopoda > Octopodidae > Octopus > Octopus sinensis. The sequence continues at coordinate 63,124,134 of NC_043008.1, forward strand.
CGGGTATCTTATAGTCGTGATTCATATCGAGCCCTTCTGGGTATTAGCACACGTCTACGATGAGTCTACGATTTTAAAAATAATTTACCATCATTTTTTCCATTTTAATGCATTTTTTCGCTATTACATAAGGGAAGTAACTCTCTAAAAATGTCTACGATGAGTCAACGATTTTTTAAAAAAATTACCATAATTTTTTTTCCATTTTTAATGCATTTTTTTTGCTATTTTGGGGCTATAACTCTCTAAAAATGCTTATATAGTTATTTCCCTTACATACCCGAGCAACGCTGGGCGATACTGCTAGTTATAAATACATGCCACTATCACAAATAGTGTCATTCATTTCCAATCTTCAAGGGAAGTATGTTCCTCCTCATACCTTGTTAGGAAGCAAGCGAGTGTTGGTGACAATATAGACATCCATCTGTACAAGAGCTCCCCAAACAAAATCCATCAAACTGATGCAAGTATGGAAAGTGGATGTTAACAAGGAAAAAGAAGGACGAGGAAAAAGAAGAGAATGACTATTATGATATATGCTTTATTTGTCATCAGGACGTAACAAACACCATCCGATTGTGGCCGTGCCAGCCTCACCTGGCCTCCGTGCTGGTGGTACGTAAAAAACACCATCTGAGCATGGCCGTTCGTCAGCCTCGTCTGGCACCTGTGTCGGTGGCACAAAAAAACAACACCATCCGATTGTGGCCGTGCCAGCCTCGCCTGGCCTCTGTGCTGGTGGCACGTAAAAAAACACCATCCGAGCGTGGCCGTTCACCAGCCTTGTCTGGCACCTGTGTCGGTGGCACATAAAAAACACCATCCAAGCGTGGCCGTTCGCCAACCTCGTCTGGCACCTGTGTCGGTGGCACATAAAAAACACCATCCGAGCGTGGCCATTCGCCAGTCTTGTCTGGCACCTGTGTCGGTGGCACATAAAAAGCACCCACTACACTCACGGAGTGGTTGGCGTTAGGAAGGGCATCCAGCAGTAGAAACACTGCCAGATCTGACTGGAGCCTGGTGCAGCCTTCGGGCTTCCCAGACACCAGTTGAACCATCCAACCCATGCTAGCATGGAGAACGGACGTTAAACAATGATGATGATGTGTCACTATCACAAATAGTGTTGTTCATTTCCAATCTTCCAAGGAAGTATGTTCCTCCTCATACCTTGTTAGGAAGCAAGCGAGTGTTGGTGACAGTATAGACATCCATCTGTACAAGAGCTCCCCAAACAAAATCCATCAAACTGATGCAAGCATGGAAAGTGGAGGTTAAAAATAAAAAGGAGGACTAGGAAGAAGAAGAGAACGACTATTATGATATATGCTTTATTTGTCATCAGGACACGAGATTGTCTTATAGTAATGCTACGTTAAAATCCAATTAATTGCTGGCTATATTCAAATATATTGCTGAAACCTCAGCTGCTTTTTACTTGTCTTCTAATCTCATTTCTCCAGATTCTATAGGACATACAAACATGTCTGCACTTGTTAGATTTAAATATTTGTATTAATGACTTTCTTGTTTGTGGTTTCTGCCATGAAGACAATACCAGTTTGTCTTTAAGAAACCTACAAAAATTTCTGTTGTTTTAAAATCACAGTTCTTCATTGATACAAGAAACCAGGATATCAAAGTCTGCCATGACGTATGCACTATAGTTTTAATTGATATTGATGAAAATGTTCATTAAATTATGTTTTGCATTTATACATTGTCTATAACTTAAATAAAATTCACATCCGCACACACACATATATAGGTATGTATGGATGAATGGTTGAGTATGCAAGCATGTATGTATGTGTGTGTGTGTATGTATGCATGTATGTGTATGTATGCATGCATATGTGTGTGTGTCTGTGTGTGCATATGTCTGTGTTACTGTGGAAAGACAGACAAATAAGAACAGGTGTAACAAAAGAATTTATCTTATATATTAAATAGACCTCTGAGTGTGTGTGTGTGTTCACTTTTTTACATGAAAACACAAATTGGTTCCATACTTGGGGTGCATGAAAAATTTGACCTGAGACACAATATCAAAAATAAATAATATTGTTTCATATACATAAGATTCACTACTTTGCTAAATGTACTTTCACCCCTCCTCCTCCTCCTTATTCACTCTCTCTCTTTCTCTTTCTCTCTCTCAATCTGCTTCCTTATTCAATTTCTCTCTCTCTCACTCCCCTCCCTTCTTATATCAATGACTCAAATCATTTCGATTTTACAAGTATCTACAATTAATATTTGGAAGGCAAGTTTTCTGTCTAACTTCTCATATTTCCTTTGTTTCTATCTCTTGCTCTATCATTCTGTTATGTCGCATGTTCGGATGCTTCTACTACTCAACTCTACCTCTGCTCTACTACTACTCTGACTAGTCAACTGTTCTCCACAACTCAACCATTCTCAGCTGTGCTCCTGATGTCTAGGCTTCTCCCTCTATATTTATTCGTATTGGGCTAGCCTACTTCATCACCTGGGGGCGTCCACACAACACATTCTCACTTCATTTTGTCAGCTATTCTGTCTTGTGTTTACTGTTGCAATGATTTCTAGTACCAAAAAATTATTACAGCTACTTTCGTTGTTTACAATCTTTAGAACCAGTGTATTAGTGTATCAGTAAATAGTCATGCCTAGAAGGTAGGTGTCAAATTTGTCTCCAGTGTCAAGGCCAGCCAAAAGAATGTCTTTGTCGAGGGAAAGGGAGACAACTGAAAGAAGGGAATCATGCCAAGAAAGAAACAGACTGTGTACAACAGCAGCTAGAGCATCTGAGAATGATGAGACAAGAGTTGTGCATCAAAAAAAGCCAGTTGCAAAGTGGTGCTGCCAAATCATCTCAAAATGCTGAACAGAGGCATGCACGCCTGATAATGAATAGGATTTCCACTGCAGAAGGAAGAGCAGTTAAAAAAGCTCAGAGAAGCAACTTCTATGAAGCAGTTTTCAACTATGATCCAGCAGTTAATTAGATGACACTAAAATTTCCATTGGTGTATTGACAACTGAGTGCAAACTCTGTAAAGCAAGGAGAAATGGCCTGGAGAGACACCTGGGCTGTGCTGTTGCAGGGGAAAAGTTAAACTCCTTGCAATGCCCCAACTTCTAGAGTCATTGAAGAAACTGTTGTCATCAACTGACCAATATTCTGAGCACTTCCAAAACAAGTTTCGACAATACAACACTACACAACAGATGGCATTATTTGGAACCACAATAGAAATAGCTGAGCCAGGATTCATGCAAACTTTCAAGAACCGAAGTCAGATTTATCATCAAATTGACTCTCTACTACCTCTGTCAAATGAGTCACCAAAATTCCTACAAATATACTTTAAGAGTGATTCTCAACAAGAAGGGCAAGAGAGGGGCAAGAACATTTCTGGCATCAGGATGAACATTGTAGTGTCTCTGCAAAAGATGCTGCATAACATCAACAACCTGCACTTAAAATGATTCCACCTGATTCCAGGATTTAATAATTACAGCAACAATAATTACAGTCAGTATGATGTGTGATAATGTCTTCGTTCCAAAGATCCTTCTCATCTCAAATGAACTCCCATTTCAGTTCAAAAGACTGCAGTTTCCTGTCAAACTGAGCATTGCAATGTCTATCAACAAAGCACAAGGTCAATCTCTAAAGGTGGTGGGACTTTATCCACTTCAACCATGCTTTTCACATGGTCAGCTGTATGTTGGATGTTCCAGAGTTGGAGATGAAAAGAACCTCTACATTCTCAGTGATAAGCATGGCAAGACAGAAAACAGAGTATATGAATGATGAAGCACTTACATGAATAATGTGTGCATGCAATGTACAGAAGTGAAAACCGTTGAGTGTTAAAAGTAAGCATTACTTCCTGAGAATACACTAGTCTTACGATACAAGCAAAGAGTACTGTGTTAAGGCTATGAGTTTATAACCCAAATTAAACCATGTCCTATACACACACACACACACACACACACACACACACACACACACACATATATATATATATATATATATATATATGTGCGTATATATATTATATTATATATATATATATATAGTGTATCTTTCTGTTGAAGAGCGTAGGCTCGAAACGTTAAAGACTTGTTTTATTTATATTTCCTGAGCGCCATACTAATACAAATGTTTGTTTGTTTTCCACCTGCCTTCGCCTTTTGTCTATTTTCATAAAGCTTCCCATTATATATATATATATATATATATATATTAGAGTTTATATATAAAGTTGCCTATAAAATTAAATGAGCTAACCAACTCTTTTCTTTACAGCTGTTTTGGATAATTGATGATTAGCAGATATAGCCATGTATACTATGTAAGGAGGTCCACTACTGATTTTATATTGCAGGTATACTTAAAAGCAGAGGGAAAATAATCAGGACCATGAATTTTGATAACTCCATGCAGCAAAGTCACTATATCCTCATTAGAAGAACCAGGCAAATGGCTAAGAAGAGATAATATATATTGCTAAATATGAAATCTATTAATCAGAAAGATAGAGAGGGTAAAAGGTGGGGAGGAGAAGAGTGATGGTGACGTAAAGTGTGAGTCAGTTATTAAAAGATGTCAGTTATTGGCACTTGTATAATCACTGGCAATAAAATAAAAACTGGTGGCAAGGCAAACCAGTTCAAAGGACACTTAGTGGCTATAGAAATAAAAGTGAGAGAAGGCAGGTTCTAAAAGGAACTCATTAATAATAGTGGAGTACAGATGTGGATGAAATGAAGAGAGATACTATCAGTGTATAAAGATAAGAACTGTAAAGTGTATCAGTTGTGTCGAGTATAAATCAGTTATATGGGAGGGAAAAGTTGAGTAGATAGATGATGGCAGTCTGGTTGTAGAGGGAAGGTGTTGTGTTGACGCCCCTAGATGATGAAGTAGGCTAGCCCAATACATAGATACAGAGGGAGAAGCCTAGACTTCAAGAACACAGCAGAGTAGTAGAGAAAAGAGTGGTAGCAGTCAGAGTTGAGTTGAGTAGAAGTAGAATGTGCGACATAACAGTGGCGACCAGGATTTCATAGCTAACACAGCCATTGTGTAGTATTGCGATATAACAGAAGGGAAAGGGGAAGAATCAGTGGCTGTGTACAAAAGATGGGAATTCCCCCAACTATACTGGAAGATAGAAGTTTGACAGAGGAAGTATAATAAAATTGATGTGAAAAAGAGGTAATACAAGGAAGTAGAACATGTATGGTTAGTATTTCAGAAAGAGTTAAAATGTGCAAGTAATCAGCTCTTAAAATTGATTGCTGGTCCAACATGGATTTTAGTGGAGTGGACATTGATGTAGTAACTACATTTACACACAAAGTTATAATGTTTAGTGTTAAGCTAGTGGCATAGATAGGTTTATATATAGTAGTATTACTATGTGTGATGAATATATCTAACTTGTTTTTCACCCTAATATTTGGAATGCAGGTGATTTTCTCCAAGAATCTACAATCAGGTAGCATCTACATGTGGTAGTAGGGGTGTGGTTATGAATTTTCAAAATGTCCTCATTAGCAAAAAGGTTGAAGAAGCGATAGAAATACATTTGATGGCACTATTTAAAGCAGACCTAGATGATTGGATTCAACATTAATATATTTTAGAGATTCGTTAAGTTTATGGATGTGTAGAATAAACCATACTTTGAATCATGAGTAACATCTAAGAAGTTGGTTAATTTAGTGCTATTTTCCAAAGAAATAGAAAAGTTAAAATTTTTAAAGAATTTGTGGAGAGTTTTCCAGGTATACTCTAGACCCAATGTGGAACACACAGTACACATGGAAATTTATTATTATTATTATTATTATAATTATAATTATCATCATCATCATATTATTATTATTATTATTATTATTATTATTATTATCATTATCATTATATTAACATTCTTCTTCTTCTTCTTCTTCTTATTATTATTATTATCATTATTATTATTATTATTATCATTATATTATCATTATTATTATTATTATTATTATTATTATTATCATTATTATTATTATTATTATTATTATTATTATTATTATTATTATATTTTAAAATAGATTGATGTAACTCTTCACAAAGGTAAACAGTTGACGAAGAGCATGATTCAATTGTAAGAGATTTTATTAGTTGAACGATATTTCAACAGTACATCTGTCTTTGTCAAGTTCCAAATAAGAAGTGATAAAAATTGAAAATTACAGAAATTTAAGCGTAAAGTATGGACGAGAACAACCAGCATCCACACGATGATGGAATGACATCATCAGTTTTTAAGTGTGTGTGTCTGTATTTGTCTCCATCACAGTTTGACAGCTGGTGCTGGTGTGTTTACGTCCTTGTAACCTAGCAATTCAGCAAAGATGACTGATAGAGTATCTGGCTGAACAAACAAAATTAAGTATTACTGTTGATTCATTCAGCTAAAAATGTTTCAAGGTGATGCCCCAGCATGGCCACAGTCTCATGACTGACACAAGAAAGATAAAGAGTTATTTACTTTTGTAACAAATATTATCGTTCAAGTGATGGCGAAGTAAAGTGTGAGTCAGTTATTGGCACTTGTATGGTTAGAACATGTATGACAGTCTCTCATATTCTCTTGCATCATTCATAATTAATTCTAGGCATTTGAATTCAACTTTTAAATTAGGCCTTCTTTTTCTTCTTATTTCCTATTTTTATGTCTTTTCTTGTAGGTTCATGAAGATAAATTTTACAATATTGAAGTGACATCTATGTGAGAAATTCTAAAGCTTTATCAAGAAAACCAGGATGAGAGCATTGGAGACAAATTGGTGCAGATAGCAATATTTAATACTCAAACTTCTTATCCAACAAATAAGTTTTGATTTTAATATTTTATAAGTAAATTTTATTGACTTGTCTCTAACAAAGAATATGCAAATTCCATTTAAGAATTTTCTTTTGATTGGTTATCTTTCTTCATCTTTCAGACAGAATCTTAACAGGGAAAGACAATATTTTTCATTACTTGATTCATATTTCACACTTAAATGTCTTTTCCTTTCTTTTTTTCTCTTTCTATTTCATATTTCATTTTCAATTTAATTGAACTAAAAATATGGTTGGTGATGTCGATGGAGATTATAATCATACCTGAAAGATAAGCAAACCTAGAAAATATTGAATAAATCTATTAAGATCAAACAGTAAATATAGAGTTTTTCTTTTACAGCAACTAATTTAATTAATGTGTTGGATTTCTTAAAATTCAAACTTTTAAGAAATTTGGAATTTTATAATTCCAATGAAACCTACCAATTATAAAGAGGATTATTCTGGATTAAGTGAGAAACCAATAAGTAGATTTTGCTGTCAGTCTTTGCTGTGTACTTTTAACACATTTATTGCCATATTTCTGTTGAAATATGCAGCCTTTGTTTCAATTGATTTTGGAAATCAACTTTTATCTTTTATGAGGGGTTGCTGAAAAGTTCCTGGCTTTATGGATATCATGGAAGACCTGGTTGGAGGTTCAACCTCCCGATTTCTTTTACAAAGCTTAGAAAAATTGAAACACCAGTGTAATATATGTATAGATCTGAAACAGGAATATTTTGAATAATATCATAACTAACTGATCCTATATATATTTATATATATATATATATATATATATACATTTTTTTATATATAGAGGGCATTATACATACATGCCAGAAGGCATTATACATACATGCCAAACGCTAAGAGGGACAATCAGTCATTTCTACCAAAAATATTACTAATCCCACCGAATGCAATTTTTCAAAGTAAGACATTTAAAAATATAGACCTGTATCACAGTGATTTCATACTTATGTAATCATCAGCAGGCCTGAATGTATTATAAATAAACAACGACCCTGCCCCGCTTAAGCCGATCAGCTAACTGATCAACATCAACGAAGCACATGGGTGAGTTTACATATACTACATCCGGATAAATGGCAAACTTTTACGAATTGCATTTCGGGAGAGGAAAAGTTTTTTCGGAATAAAAATTTAGCAAATAAGGACAACTACTTAATAAGGAAAACTTAACAAGAAATTGTCAGGTAGATAGCGTAAAAACCTCATAAGAGAAAAAATTTCGAAAATAATTATTTCTTATTGAACATATTAATTTATATATAGAGGGCATTATACATACATGCCAGAAGGCATTATACATACATGCCAAACGCTAAGAGGGACAATCAGTCATTTCTACCAAAAATATTACTAATCCCACCGAATGCAATTTTTCAAAGTAAGACATTAAAAATATAGACCTGTATCACAGTGATTTCATACTTACGTAATCATCAGCAGGCCTGAATGTATTATAAATAAACAACGACCCTGCCCCGCTTAAGCCGATCAGCTAACTGATCAACATCAACGAAGCACATGGGTGAGTTTACATATACTACATCCGGATAAATGGCAAACTTTTACGAATTGCATTTCGGGAGAGGAAAAGTTTTTTCGGAATAAAAATTTAGCAATTAAGGACAACTACTTAATAAGGAAAACTTAACAAGAAATTGTCAGGTAGATAGCGTAAAAACCTCATAAGAGAAAAAATTTCGAAAATAATTATTTCTTATTGAACATATTAATTTATATATAGAGGGCATTATACATACATGTCAGAAGGCATTATACATACATGCCAAACGCTAAGAGGGACAATCAGTCATTTCTATATATATATACATATATTAAAATCAAATTACAATGAACGTAAACAAACAAACCAAGTTTGCTTTAGAAGCATTGAGATGTCTTAGAAAGTTAAAGAAGTGATATTAAATTCTCAAACGCAGGATAATGCTAATAATATAGCCTGGACAGGATAAGCTATCCCTATTTTGCCAGCCACCAACACATTTGTCTGCAAAATAGGGGTAGCTTATCCTGTTCAGGCAATATATATATATATATATATATGTATATAAAAAGGAAATGAAGAAAATGCTGACAAAATAATTTAAGTAATTTAAGTAATTTAATTAGGTGAAAGTTCTTTTTACCGGTTGCGCATTTGTTATGCTTATCAAAAGTTTTTTCCTCTTATCTGACCAGATAAGAGGAAAAAACTTATCCGTCAGATAAGAGGAAAAAACTTTTGATAAGCATAACAAATGCGCAACCGGTAAAAAGAACTTTCACCTAGTTAAATTACTTAAATTACTTAGATTATTTTGTCAGCATTTTCTTCATTTCCTTTTTTATATATCACAACTCGTGTTCCACATCTCCTTTTTTAAATATATATATATATATATATATATCATTATCATCATCATCATCATCATTTAGCATCTGCTTCCATGCTAGCATGGGTTGGACGGTTCAACTGGGGTCTGTGAAGCCAGAAGGCTGCATCAGGCCCAGTTTGATCTGGCAGTGTTTCTACGGCTGGATGCCCTTCCTAACGCCAACCACTCCGTGAGTGTAGTGGGTGCTTTTTTACATGCCACCCGCACAGGAGCCATATATACATATATATATATATATATATATATATATATTTATATATGTATGTATATATGTATATATATACACATATGAAAGGGGTGCAGAAATGTTCCAGGTTTTACGGGTATTGCACATGCTTAGTTGGAGTTCTTTTACAGGGCTTAGAAAAATTGAATGACTGCTGCAATAAGTATCTGAATGTGAGATGGGAATATGTTAAAAATAATAATTAACTGATCTGCCTGTATTTTCTTTTACCCAAAGCCAGGAACTTTTCAGCACCCTCCTGTAGTTGTTTCAATCACTGGAAAGTGGCCATGTAGGGGTACTGCTTTGAAGGGTTTTCAGTGAACAAATCAACCCCAGTACATATTTTTTTAAATCTCGTATTTATATTATTATCTGTTTGTCTAAGCTGCTATGTTACATGAACGTAAACAAACCAACATTGGTTGTCGAACAGTGGGGTGGGAGAGACAAACACAAACACAAAGACACACAAACACACACAAACAACCATACAATCACATAGACACACACACACACACATACACTTAGATACAAGAGAACATCTGAGAAGTCCCTGGCTTTGAGTAAAAGAAAAAACAAGAGGATCAGTTAATTATGATTTTATTCAACATAATCTCCTCTCCAATTCATAAACATATTGCAGCGGTCTTTCAGTTTTCCTATGCCCTGTAAAAGAACTTGGAAGTTTGGGCCCTCAACAAGGCATTTCACAATACTCTTAAGGTCAGGAACTTTTCAGCAGTCACTCATACATTGAGCAGGTATCTACACAGTGTTTCATCAACAAAATTCACTCACAAAACATTGAGCAGGCCTGGAAAACATTTACCCAAGGTGCTGCATAGAAGGACTGTATTCAAAACCATATTGTAAAGTGAGCTTCTTAACCACACAGTTATGCCTGCACCCTATGGAGAATTTAATTAAATAACTTTGTCATTGGCAAACTGACAGAATCGTTGACACACTGAGCAAAATTCTTGGCAACATTTCATCCATCTTTATGTTCTAAGTTCAAATTCCACTGAGGTCGACTTTGCTTTTCATCCTTTCTGGGTTGATAAATAAAGTACCAGTTGAGTATTGGGGTCGATGTAATTCACTATCACCCTCCCCATGAAATTTCAGACCTTATGACTGTAGGAGAAAGTATTATTAAGCTACTGTTTAGAACATGAATTAACATGAAATTTTAGTGGCAGGTTATAATCTGGATCACTTTAAAACAGAAATTTTGTATCATAGAAGTAGTTGTGGTATGAAACATGCTGGAATTTAACCCTTCAGCACTTAAACCAGCCATTATCCAGCCCAAATATTCTATCTGATTTGTGTTCAAACCAGCTAGATCAGGCCTCACTCAAATATTTTAAAACTATACAATCATGTGTGAAGGCAAATGGCTCAGTGGTTAGAGCGAAGGGCTTATGAGTGTGAGGTTGTGAGTTCGAATCCCAGACTGGGCTGCGTTTTGTGTTCTTGAGCAAGATACTTTATTTCACGTTGCTCAAGTTCACTCAGCTGTAGAAATGAGTTGTGACGTCACAGGTGCCAGGCTGTATCTGCTGTTGCCTTTCCCTTGGATAACACTGGTGGCATAGAGAGGGGAGGCCGGTAAGCATGGGTGACTGCTGGTCTTCCATAAACAACTTTGCCCGGACTTGTGCCTCGGAGGGTAACTTTCTAGGTGCAATCCCACGGTCAGTCTTGACCGAAGGGGGTCTTAATACAATCCCGTCGTTGAAATCTCAAAGCTTTAAGATAATGCATGATCAATCCCAAACCATGTGAATAAATAAGCATTACATTTGACAGGGTAATCTGAATGGCATTCATTTAATGGGAATATCTTCTCACTGAATGAGAATTTAAATAGATGGATCTTTCCATAGATCTTTGCTCCCTTAAAGTAAACTGTGTCTAAGATGGATTCACAGGTCAATCCAAGAAAATAGACAGTCCAAGAACAGCTGTAGTTTATTTGATGGAATTCTACACAATTTCTATCTAACCAGTGTCACTCACATGACCTGGGTATATTTGAGACAGTTGTAGATATCACTTGCCCTGCAGTGAGATTGAATTTAAAGCCCCACAGTTGAGTAACAGAGTTTTTTAACCATTGGGCTACTTGGTCGTAGTGTGTACATACAATGTATATTGATTTCAAATTTTGGCATGAGGTTTCTAATTTCAAGGGAGGAGTAAATTGATTAGACCAACCCCAGTAATCAACTTGGTACTTATTTCATTGACCTCGAAAGGAGGAATGGCAAAATAGACTTTGGTGGAATTTGAACTCAGAACATAAAGATGGATAAAATGCTGCTAAACATTTTGCCTGATCCAGTAATGATTCTGACCATGTGATGCCTTACATACAATATATATATTGATTTCACAAATTGGATGAGTTAAATCCTGTTAGAATCAATCAGCAATGAATGATAATAATATAAATACCAGTAATGATATCAGGACAATTCAACTCACATTTTGGAACAAATATGTAGCTTCATGTTAACGATGTCAGAATTTAGAAGTATTATCTTCTCTCATTTGAAGATAAGGCAATAATCTTTTTTGATTGATCGAAAACAGTTGCAAGAGTTGAATATTATAAAATCTGTCGGTCTTTATTAACACAAATGTTATAATTAGATAAAAGCAGTGAGTGACAGAAATGGCAGCTTGCCAAACAACAAGTGCCATGGGTTATTCCATTATATCCATTTCCTTTCTGAGTTCAAATTTTGCTAAGATTTTTCCATAATTGATAAAATAAACACCAGACAAGATTTGATATTGCTAGTTCCAACTATACTCCTTCTATAGAAGTAGTTGTGGTTTGAAACATGCTGGCTTTTAACCCTTCAGCACTTAAACCAGCCAACTGTGAGGCTTTAAATTCAATCTCAGTGCAGGGCAAGTGATATCTACAACTGTCTCAAATGTACCCAGGTCATGTGAGTGACACTGGTTTGATAGAAATTGTGTAGAATTCCATCTAATAAACTACACCTGTTCCTGGACTGTCTATTTTCTTAGATTAATCTGTGAATCCATCTTAGACACAGTTTACTTTAAAGGAGCAAAAATCTATGGAAAGATCCATCTATTTACATTCTCTTGAAACTATACTCCTTTCTTACAAATTTTACTGATTTGTGCTAATTTGATAAATAAGCATTATAATTATTTAAAATGAGTTAGAAGAATTTCTTTAACCCTTTGGCATTTAAACCAGCCATATCTAACCAAGCTGTTCCATCCACTTTATGTTCAAATCTAGCCTCTCAAACCAACCTTACAATATCATTCTAAAGATTAACTGTTACTTCATCAAAATCCTGAAGCTACAAGATAATGCAGATTAATTCAAATCAATGTGGATAATTAAGCATTACTTTTGACAGAATAATGTGAATGGTAAAAGGTTAACGATACATCTCATGATCATAAAAATATAAAGTAGCAGAAAAGCTAATTTGTACTTTATGAAATAAGAAATTAAAAAATCAATTTTTAAAGATGTACTTTAGTTGCACATCATCATCATCATCATCATCATCATCATCATCGTTGTCATCATCATCATCATCATCATCGTTGTCATCATCCTCATCATCGTTGTCATCATCATCATCATCATCGTCATCATCATCATCATCATCATCATCATCGTTGTCATCATCATCATCATCATCATCATCGTTGTCCATCATCATCATCATCATCATCATCGTCATCATCATCATCATCATCATCGTTGTCATCATCATCATCATCGTTGTCATCATCATCATCATCATCATTGTCATCATCATCATCATCATCGTTGTCATCATCATCATCATCATCATCATCATCATCGTTGTCATCATCATCATCTTGGTGTCTACTTTTCCATGCTTGCATGGGTCAAATGGAATTTGTTGAGGCAGATATTCTGTGGCCAGATGTCCCACCTTGTTGCTAAACCTCTCTTGTTTCCCAGTAACCTAATATTTCCTATGATAGACATGTTTTCTCAAAGGACTGGAAACAAAGGACACCATTGTAACACTATAACAACTGCTTACGACTATTATGCAATATCAAGGGAAGGAGGCACATTCACACAGTTTTGGGGTGTAGATTATGTCCAAAACAGAAATCTCTTTTCTTTATAATTTGACCTGCTAAACTCTAACAAACATTGACTTTTAAAAACTGTATATCTACTATGATCCAGAGGTACATCAGAAGAGCATTGATAAAAAAAACTGCCTACAATACCTGAAAGAGTGAGACCAAGATGACCAACTAAGTTTTCATTATCAGTGGAGTTTGCCTGGTTATGACTGGTTATAGCTCAATTACGTGTGTTTGCGTTTATATATATACTAGCAGTATCACCCGGCGTTGCTTGGGTTTGTAAAGGAAATAACTATATAAACATTTTTAGAGAGTTATAGCCAAAAAATAGCAAAAAATGCATTAAAAATGGAAAACAAATGATGGTAAATTTTCTTTTAAATCATTGACTCATCGTAGACATTTTTAGAGAGTTACTTCCCTTATATAATAGCATAAAAAATGCATTAAAATGGAAAAAAATGATGGTAAATTTTTTTTTAAATCGTAGACTCATCGTAGACGCGCGCTAATACCCAGAAGGGCTCGATATGAATGACGACTATAAGATACCCGGTTTTGGTTAAACTGCACCGCAAAATGTGGGAGTAGTTAGGAATCTAAATCGTAGGAGACAGGCACACAACTTCTCTTTTATATATAAAGATATATATATATATATATATATATATGACGGATTCTCTTGTGATGAACGACAAATGAGAGTTCAGTAAATTAAAGTGTTAATCATGTTCTATGGACATAAATGTACCTCTTGAGGCCTGCTGGTGACTTGCAAGCCTTTTGACAAATAGAACAAATTGAGGACTTGGCTTACTTCAGTGTTTGTGGATCACTTACTGGATGTTTTCTTGAGTGGATGGCTACGCCTGCTTTGCTTCATGCCACAAAAACACAATGACAAGAAAGATTTCCACACACACACACATATATATATATATATATATGTATATATATATATATGAGCGAGGTCATTCAACCCTATTATCTCCCCTAATTTCGCTCTTGCGTCTCATGTTTGATCTTTGACTTCTGGCCAAAATCAGATCGCCATGTTGATTCACTAGCCTCTGCACGCATATTTTTTTTCGCTCCTTCTTTCTGTGTTTTTTCTCTGTGTATCTTTCTGTTGAAGAGCGTAGGCTCGAAACATTAAAGACTTGTTTTATTTATATTTCCTGAGCGCCATACTAATACAATTGTTTGTTTGTATTCCACCTGCCTTCGTCTTTTGTTTATTTCCGTAAACCTGCTTTCGTCTTTTGTCTATTTTCATAAAGCTTCCCGTTATATATATATATATATATATATATATATATATATACATATATACATACATACATATATATATATATATATATATTATATATATATATATATATGTATGTATGTATGTATGTATGTATATATATATATTATATATATATATATATATATATATAATATATATATATATACATATGTGGATGTCCTAAACTGCATAATATTTTATTTTGTGCTTTTGAATGTATTAATTCTTTCTGTTTCCTCGCCTACTGTTTTTCTGTTATTTTGGTGTTCTGTGGTGGTTTAATTAAACTTTAGCTCTTATTTCTAGCAGGTGTATGCTTTTAAGTATCTTTATGCTTCGTGCAAATTTGTAATTCTTAGCTATATATATATATATATATATTTATCTTCTATCTTTTACTTGCTTCAGTTATTAGACTGTGGCCATGCTAGGGTACCCCTTTGAAGAATTTTTTTGTTGAATTAAGGCTGGTACTTATTCTAAATGACCTGGTGTTGATTCATTGAATTAAAACTTTTGAAGGTAATAGTGTCCCAGCATGGCAGTAGTCTAACATCTGAAACAAGTAAAAAAATCAAAAATTATCAAGGGACCATGAAGACGTCATTCCTTTTAATAAAAAGATATTATCTTAGGCATTTAATTCGATAAAAAAAACATCTCATTGATTCAAGATTAGCTGATAATATTTCTTATTATATTTTCTGTCATTTGAGCCATTTTACTAGCTTGCAAGTTTTTATTAGGGTTTGATCTATGCTAACACTGTAAAGTTACACAATATTCAGTTAATTTTCACAGTTTCCCTGTTGTTATTTCCTGCAGAGTGATCTACTTTCTCATAACATTTACTTATATCAAGATAGACTGATCATACAAGAATTATTTTAGAAGTATTAACCAAGAACACCATACAGCATTGATTTGGCTATATGAACCAGTCACTCTTCATCTCATGCCATGCGATCAACTCAACATGCTACAATTCTAACTGCTGACATGTTATTGAAAATTAGTTTTGAAACTGGAATTGGAAGTAGATCAAAATTAGTTTGAAGGCCAGGATCTCATTATCCACAGTTCTCCATTTTTGGCACCGAAATTTTCTTAATAGATTTATTTATACAAAGTTAATGACTGGGTATTACTTCTTGACATCTTGATTGGAAGTTGCAAAATATTGACACATCTATCATATATATGCATGTGTGTCCGTGTGTATGTATAACTGTGTGTCTGTGCATATGTATGTATATGTATATTTGTGTATGTGTGGGTATACATACATACATACATACATACATATATATATATATATATATATATATATATATATATTTATGTATGTATGTATGTATGTATGTATGTATATATAGATAGATAGATAAAAAAGAAGCTCTCCATCAGTTACGACAATAGGATCAACAGAACAGCTTAGCCGTGAAATTAACATGCAAGTGGCTGAGCACTCCACAGACACGTGTACCCTTAATGTAGTTCTCAGAGTGTGACAAGGCTGGCCCTTTGAAAAACAGGCACCACTCATTTTTGCCAGCTGAGTGGACTGGAGCAACGGGAAAATGAAGTAGCTTACTCCAGGACACTACACATCACCAGGAACTGAACTCATGACCTTATGATCATGAACTGAATGCCCTAACCACTAAGCCATGCTTACACACACACACACACATATATACACATATACATATACACGGTGTGTGTGTGTGCATACATATATTAAAAGAAGTGAGGTAGTCAGAATTTTCGATAATTTAGCACTATCATCTCCTTTTAGATACTCATCACAAATGATTTATTTACAGAAAATTCACACCTTTTATATAAAATGTGAGCTAGTTGAAAACATCCGATGTTGAATTGGGGGGAGTATGTTCTTTGTCATTTTGTATCTATATGTATGCGCATATGTGTGTGTGTGTATGTGCGTGTGTGTGTGTGTGTGCATGTGTGCATTTGAAAAATTTTTGGAGGGTTGATTAGAGAGAGGAAAATGGAAAAAGAAAAAAGTAAGAAAGATAGAGAAAAAGTAGTCTTTTTCTGAGATCGTTGAAATTTCCTTGAATTTTAGGCTCAGTTGTCATGCTACCCAGCTACAGAAAGGGTCCTAATTACATTCGAAGAGGTCAATTTTTTTATAGACATTGTATTTTTTGTCAGTTGTTATGTTATCCTACTGCAGAAAATAAACTCAATGAAATAGTTTTGGAAGGTTTTTACGCATGTGTGTGTGTGTGTGTGTTTGGGCACATGTGTGTGTGTGTGTGTTTGGGCACATGTGTGTGACAGAGTGTGAGTGTTGTGTGTTGGTTGCTTAAGTGAATTTTTTCAGTTTTTTAAGTAACAATAATGAGAACAATGCAGTAAGGATTTCTCACGTTTTTATAAATATATATGTATTTTCTATTTATATATGTTTAGTTGAGGTAAGTTTTTGATGAAATATAGTTCAATTGCCTTCCAGTACTTTGGGGTCATCCTTTGGGTATTTCTTTTCTTTCTTCCTGCCTTCCTTTCTTTTATCTTTTTTTTCTCTCTAATCAAGCTTCCAAAACTACAACACACACATACATACTTACAAACACACACACACACACACATTCAAAATGACCCAGAACATTATTTTACCAACTACAGATTTTTTCCAGTTAATGAATTTTCTGCAAATAAATCATTCATGATGATTCTCTCAAAAGGAGATGAAAACACTAAATAAATAATTATCCAAAATTCTGAACACCTCCTTTTACTTAATACATAAAATTTGTATATCACTTCAAACAATCTACATCTGTGTGTGTGTGTTTGAGTGGCTCATTTTCAGAAAGTAGAAAGGAGTTAATTCATTGAAAAGTTAGATAAGTTAGCAATCTTTTACTAGTGAGGCTACTGCAGGCTACTGCAGAGACAACTTCAGTTTCTTGCAGATGCACCTCATATTTTCTGAGGAAGAATTAAATCTATGGCTGCATTAGCAAATCATTAGATTGAGAAAAAATATGGCTAGTGGGAATTTTTTTCTCATCAGGGTTGGTTTCCTGGTTTCCTTGACATATAGGTTCCTCACCTGGACGCCGGTCCATTGCAGATGAGCTGCAAGATGCAGGAGGAAAGAGTGAGAGAATGTTGTGGCGAAAGAGTCTGCAGAAGTTCGCCATTACCTTCTGCTGGAGCCACGTGGAGCTCAGGTGTTTTGCTCATAGACACACACATCACCCGGTCTGAGATTCGAACCCGTGATCTCTCGACTGCAAGTCCACTGCTCTAACCACTAGGCCATGTGCCTCCACTGAGAATATGACTTTCTTTTACTGGCTTCATGTGACTGTGGCCATGCTGGAGCACCACCTTTACTCGAGCAAATCAACCCCAGGACTTATTGTTTTGGAAGCCTAGTACTTATTCTATCGGTCTCTTTTGCTAAACACACCACCATCGGTTGTCAAGCGATGTTGGGGGGAAAAACACAGACACACATACATATATATACATATCTACGACTGGCTTCTTTCAGTTTCAGTCTACAAAATCCACTCACAAGGCTTTAGTCAACCCGTGGCTGTAGTAGGAGACACGTGCCCAAGGTGCCATGCAGTGAGAATCAACCCGGAACCATGTGATTGGTAAGCAAGCTACTTAGCACACTGGCACTCCTGTGCCTCGAAATAATGTATGAGATGATTAATTTTAAGGAAACCTGCATTTATCAGTTAAAATTTTTTTTAATTTTAATGTGTAAGACAAAATAAATCAAGTATTTTAAAAGTGAGATGAAGTCCTTTAGATATTTGTATGAGAAAAAAACACAAATATTAAAAACAAAAATTAATAAAATATGAATACATACACTCACACTGACACACATAGATACAAACATGCATTATCATATACAAAAACTTGTGAGGTTAATTTTTACAAAGGTAACCCCCGTGATGTGAAATTGTGGAAGGACACGAAAGGCCTGTTTAGAAATTGTAATATTTTCTACAGAGTTTTAATAGAGTTATAAGGATGCATGCATCTTCTAAATAATTAGTTTCATATGTTTTGTAAATTCCCAGGTTATTTTAATCAAAGTAAAATATTTTGAATTTTGTTTTCCAAAGCCTGAATGGTTTTATCCATTGATGTATGGCCTCTGTCTTTCTAAAGCTCTGATCTGTTCTTGTGATGTTTTCATTTCTCTTAGATTCTAAATATAGCTAGCTAACATTGGTTCTGAAGGGTGTGCTGAGGTTATAAGATGTTTGTTTGAAGTGAGCATCCATCATCCTACTTGAATAGCAAAGATTGTCGTGTTTATGGTGCTTCATGTTGGAACTGTACATGTAATTGAGTTTCATGGTATAACTCTTGTGAAATTTCCCTGTCCTAACATTTATTGGAAAAGGCTTAACCAAACAATGCCAGAAATTCCTTATCTACATTGTCTAACTACTTAAGAGAAATGGCTTGAGGATGGGTTACATATCAGATGTTTTGCTAGGCTTATTTTGCTCTTTACTTGTTTCAGTCATTTGACTGTGGCCATGCTGGAGCATCGCCTTTAGTCGAGCAAATTGACCCCAGGACTTATTCTTTGTAAGCCTAGTACTTATTCTATTGGTTCTGTTGCCGAACTGCTAAGTTACGGGGACGCAAACACACCAGCATCGGTTGTCAAGAGATGTTGGTGGGGACAAATGCAGACACACACACACACACATTTATATACATATACATATATATGACAGGCTTCTTTCAGTTTCCATCTACCAAATCCACTCACATGTCTTTGGTCGGCCCAAGGCTATAGTAGAAAACACTTGCCCAAGGTGCCACGCAGTGGGACTGAACCCGGAACCATGTGGTTGGTAAGCAAGCTACTCACCACACAGCCACTACTGCACTTATTTCTGGATTATAAAAATATAAAACCTTTGGATTATAAGTAAATAAAATGTTTACCATGAAGCTGCTATCTGCTAGAGACCTGTTGTTATTAAATAAGGTGAGGTAAGAGATTATCCTGCCATTATTAAAGATAAGATTAAGGTGACAGTGAGCTAACAGAACTGTTAGCTTGCTGGGCAAAATGCTTAGTGGCATTTAGTCTCTCTACATTCTGAGTTCAAATTCTACCAAAGTCAACTTAACCTTTCGTCCATTCGGGGTTGATAAAATAAGTACCAGTTGAGCACTGGTGGTCGATGTAATCGACTTCGCCCCTCCCCAATATTTCATGCCTTGTGCCTAAAACAGAAAAGAGTATTAGAGAGAAGGTAAGGCAGTGAGCAAGCAGAATCATTAGCACACAAAGCAAAATGCCTCATTCTTTTCTGTTTTTTCTTTTTTTTTTCCATCGTCTGAATTCAGAAAAAAAATGCTTTTCAAAACAGAGGTACTAATTGTAATTTCGCTTCCAGATCAGAGCTTTAGAAAGACAGAGGCCATACATCAATGGATAAAACCATTCAGGCTTTGGAAAACATAATTTCGCTTCTATTTTGCTATAATAGGTTCATATTTCTGCAACTGTCTCAAGAACCTATTCATTAATTCTTCGAAAATTTTGATAAACTTACCATTCTTTCACCTTTTTAATTTCAGCCAAACAAGAAGAATTGTAATTACCAGCTGCCTTTTCAAATATTCATTCGCAGACATTTCATATTTACTTTGTTCAATTTGTAAGATTGACAGAATTTGTCTTCTACCCACTTAATGCTTTACCAAGTAGATCATATTGTTTGACATAGCTTGTTTACTCATATACTGCACATTGTTCACATTTGTTTACTGTTTAAACAGTTTGTAATAATAGATCTGTCTGGTCGGTTGATTAAACTTTTCAAAGTTGACCAAGATCATCTGAAATTCGGTCAGCTTAAGTCTTATTAATTTTTTCATACCTGAGTGTGTTAATTTTTATCATACTTGTACAGCAATCTCATAAATCAGCATCTCAAATTAAATCAAACAATCTTTATTTTCCCTTAATTGCATTTATTACTTTTAAATAAGGTAATTAAAGGAAGAAATGTAAGGACCACGGCTTTATCTTGATCTACAGACTAGTGAGATTAAAGTAACTTATATTATGTTCCATGTAAATATCTGTAGGCTGATGTCCACTGGAAAATGTGAACAGAGAAGACCTAAGATATTAAAGAGTGGAGGCATATGGCCTAGTGGTTAGAGCAGCGGACTCGCATTCGAGGGATCGTGGGTTTGAATCTCAGACTGGGCGATGTGTGTGTTTATGAGCGAAACACCTAAGCTCCACGTGGCTCCGGCAGAAGGTAATGGCAAACTTCTGCTGACTCTTTCGTCACAACTTTCTCTCACTCTTTCCTCCTGCATCTTGCAGCTCACCTGCGATGGACTAGCATCCCATCCAGGTGGGGAACCTATACACCAAGGAGACTGGGAAACCGGCCCTTATGAGCCAGGCATGGCTCGAGAAGGAACAAACAAAAGATATTAAAACTGAAAAATATTGGTTTAAATCTGTGAGAAGAGATACAATGAAAATAACAGTAAGAAGAGAGAGACCGATATGTTGATCAGGCATTAGTGAAATACGTACAAAGATAGCTAGATCAAAGAATCAGAGACCATATTATCAATTATCAAAAGATACAAAAAAGTGACATCAGGGAAAGCACATCAGTGAGCTCACGTTTGTTGTGTATTGGCAATCAGTTGCCAAATACTGATTTTTATGTAGTCCAGGTTTTTGTTTTGGATTGCAGCACTATCCCAAATATAGGAGCAGTACTCCAGTGGAGATAGTAATTGAGCTCTTTTAGGGGTTAGCTACTTACTGGGGCTTATGTATTTTTCTGAATATGAAGAAGAATTCTAAAATTTAAAATGAAATTTTGGCTGTATTTTATCTATTTGTTTGCCCCAAGTAATCAATGGTTGTTGTAATGCATTTGTAGAGAGTTTGATGGTTTTAAATATTTACTCTTTACTCTTTTACTCTTTTACTTGTTTCAGTCATTTGACTGTGGCTATGCTGGAGCACTGCCTTTTTAGTTAAGCAAATCGACCCCAGGACTTATTCTTTGTAAGCCTAGTACTTATTCTATCAGTCTTTTTACTGAACCGCTAAGTTAAAGGAATGTAAACACACCACCATCGGTTGTCAAGCGATGTTGAAGGCACAAACACACACACACAAACATATACACACACATACGCATATACATATATATACATATATACGACGGGCTTCTTTCAATTTCCGTCTACCAAATCCACTCACAAGGCTTTGGTTGGCCCGAGGCTATAGTAGAAGACACTTGCTCAAAGTGCCATGCAGTGGGACTGAACCCGGAACCATGTGGTTCATAAGCAAGCTACTTACCACACAGCCACTCTTACACATTGTTGATTCTATGTTGAAAAACTGAGCTACAATTCTGTTCCTTGTATATGACTAGCAACTTTGTTGTCTTTTTGCCATTCCAAGACACTAGTTTGCTACGTTTTCATATTTTCTAATTACCTATGTCTGGAAGGAAAAGCTGGCCAACATTTTTAGTTCAACCCTTATTTAACCCAAACTTGCTTAATTTAAATCATTCATGTAATTATTTTCTTTTGTAGATATTTTCCAGTGTTTAATCATAAATCTTAAGTTTTGTAAGTCTATCACTATACTGCACACCATAGCATATTTCACTTTCACTGGCATCTCCAACACTAACAGCTTAACTGACAGCACTCAAAAATTATTATATCCACTATCAGTTGTGTATTCTCTACAGTTCAAATTTATAACACACAGACAGTAATATTTACATTGAAAGGAATGTTATTAAATATTTATAATAATGTCAACTGATTATTAGATCGTGGTAATGGCTATGCGCAAAGCATCAAGGAATTTCTAGTGTTTAATTAATTTTCAAGTAAAATATTCAGCTCTAAAATACAAGGACATAATAACAATAACAACAACAGCAACAACTATAATAATAATAATAATATTGATTCAGCAGAATTTATAATGTGAATTTAATAAAATGTATTGTTATTTAATTAAAACACACCATCATTTATTGTTTTTATTTTTATTTCATATTCAGCTTTCATTCATTACATGTGAGGTGCATGCATATGTGTGTATTATCTTTTCCAATATTACTTTAGTTTGTCACTGTTTTATAAAGCAGTGGTAGATTTGGTGGTTTCAGATTTATTACAATAACTTTATTGGAATCTTCTAGGAATTCTTCAATGGCAAAATTACTGCCGGTGCCAACCTTCATCAGTTTCCTCAAATTTTGCATATTATTGTACATGAGAGGTATTGCAAATCATCTTTTCTGGATCCATATTTAGTATACAATCCAGAGAGGAATCCACAATACATATTTCTTTACTACCCACAAGGGGCTAAACACAGAGGGGACAAACAAGGACAGACAAACGGATTAAGTCGATTATATCGACCCCAGTGTGTAACTGGTACTTATTTAATCGACCCCCAAAGTTGACCTTGGCAGAATTTGAACTCAGAATGTAGCCACAGACGAAATACCGCTAGGCATTCTGCCCGGCGTGCTAACGTTTCTGCCAGCTCGCCGCCCTCTGACTGAGGAATCCACAATACATTTGAAGCCATTGTTATTGCTTTGTACTCTCTCTCACTCTCTCTCTTTCTCTCAGTGTTTCCTTCTCTCTTTTCTCCTATCTCTATCATATATCATATACATTCACTTATAAATGAGCTGCAAAAACGTTCTGTAATTTATCTGAACTCTCTACAGAATTTTATGTGACATTTGGTAGAATTATTCCAATAATTCATCAGATATCCAAGTGAAAGAAAATAGACGAAAATAATGTTCTATTCAAGTATACATGTGTGCGTGTAAATGTTTATGCATACAAACACACATATCTATATAGGTATGTATTAATAATTAAGGGTACTAACAAACAGTACCAGCATGCTAGATATAGCAGCCAACATGACAAAACTGCAGGCAAAGGTGAAAGTGGGCCAATGAAAAAAATTCCAAAGACCCCGTAACAATGACGAAAATAATTGAAGATTGAAAAAGATTGAAAAGTTGAAGATGAACGAAGTATTTTCTCAAAGCTCGAAATCACGGGGATATGGGTGTGTCTGGCTTTTCAATCTTCAATTATTTTCCTCATTGATATGAGGTTTCAGGATTTTTATTCATTTGCCCACTTTCACCTTTGTGTTTAAGTGAATATTTGTGGTATGGTCATGTTGGTTGCTATATTTAGCATGCCGGTATCACTTGTTAGTACCCTTAATTATTAATTGCTAATTTTTTACTGTTATGGGGTTTTATGTATTCTAAGCCACTGATATTATTATAAACAATAATATTCTCATATTTATATATATATATATATATCATCATTTAACGTCCACTTTCCATGCTAGCATGGGTTGGACGTATGACTGAGGGCTGGCAAACCAGATGGCTGCACCAGGCTTCAATCTTGATCTGGCAGAGTTTCTACAGCTGGATACCCTTCCTATGTATAGATATGTATATATGTATATACATATGCATGTGCATGTGTGTGTGTGTGTGTGTGTGTATACACAGTAGAAATTAACTTAAATTAAATCTTTATACTTTTCAGATATTTATTCACAGTGACTATTAAGAATGGCAGTAAGATATGGTAAGTTTGCTGAGGACTAAACATTGCCCTGACAGAGAGGAACCGCTCTATATTATGATTATGATACCAACAAGAATATCCCACTCAAACTGGTCTTTCTTGCTAGTCTATTGAACCTGTTTGACATTTTATACGTAAAATACAGAAATGTGCATATGTAGGCTATATATAGAGGTATAAGATTATAGTTGGAATATATTTCAGTGACTCTTTATAAAATGTTAACAGAAATCTGAAAATAACAAGACCAATATATCTTTGTGTAAGCAGAAGGTGTATGCTTAGTTTAAAATACATTTAAGTAATATAAATGAAATTGATATACATTAGTTAACTTGATATATAATTCAGATGTAAGAGGGAAAATGTAGAAGCAACTATATCTCTTATCAATTTGGTTTATTTGAGTAAATTTCTTATCATTTGGTTCATATTAACTCCTTATCATTTCACGTATTTGTGTAGAGTCCTTATCATTTGCTACGCTTCCACACGTGGTTTCAATCATTGTTAGTAACACAGCCCTCAATACCATTCTTTATCATACAATTTATGCCATTTAGTTCGTTCCTTTCTGTCCAATAATCAATAATATAATACACAAATGAAAAGGATAACCAAAATAAGCGTTTCACTCATAAAAACCAAAACCTATCATCATCGTATTGTTATCTTCACGAGAACAGAACTGTTTATCTGTCCCCTTTGTGCATGACCCTTTGAAATATAACTCACAACATAATGAAGCACATATATTTGCCATGATACAATGTTAATACTATCATTAGTATAGCATTTGATCATGTGCTTTGCTAATCATCATATCATCACCCAACCCAATTTATCTCCTTTCATTATGATTACCTTCAGTGCTGTATGAACTCAGAAAGTTCAGTGAAATAACCAAGAAGTTTTATATATTTATTTATTCATTTATTTATTTATTTATTTATTTATTTATTTATTTACATATTCACTTTAGGGAGTCTAAATAAGCAGCTGCTTCTGAATTGCATTTTGGATTGATTTAGGGTTTAGTCTTAGCTTTGAAAAAAAAAATCTACTTTAAGCTTTTAATTTCTTAATAGATTTACAAATCCCTGTCCAAATCTGAACTATATTTTGATCTACATATAAGTATCCATTATGTAAGCAATTTTATGTGCATATGCAAAGAAGAATAGTGAGAATGCACATATATGCAAATACATATGCAGGTAGTATATGAATATGTAAACATTTATTATCGTTCAACTGTTGAACTTACCATCGTTTCCCACGTCTTCTTAGTGATTTCAACTCACTCCTTTGCTCTTTTACTTTCTACTCTTTCTCCTTCTCTCCCACTTTTTGAATCTCTCTCCCCTCTCTCCTCTCTCTCACACGTTTTATATCTTTCTCTTCTTTCTTTCTCTCCCCCTCACTTTGTCTATCTCTCTTCCAGCTGTTGATGATAAAAATGAAGAAAGCTAAGATTAGAGAAAACAGATTTGGAAATAAATATATCATTGAAACTTTTCTACTAAGTTTTGTTATTTTTGAAGCACTAATAATTCTTTATACCCCTTCTACAGCTGATTGTAAGTATAGTTGTTACTTAAGTGTAATTTCATTTAAATATTTAGGTAACTGAAAACCTAAATATAGAGATGATAATAACAGTGTGTTGCTAGTAATTTGCAGTAATGCATTAGTTTTAGCAAGGAAATTGTTTTTATAGTTATATGGTACTGAATTGAGAAATGACTATGTCTACTAAGGGTAATTATCTGCTGAAGTTTTTCTTTATGGACAAAATTAGCACATGTTCTTTATTTCGATATCTGTTTGCTTGGAGGAGTGATGATAATGTAGGTGTAGCGTTATATGTCTTATCACACTGACCACTTCGAAAAATTTTCTCACAAATCTGGAGCCCGCTGATGAAGCCACAATCACGGAAATACAGCATAATAATAATAATAACTAATACTTTTTGATAAGTAGTTTTCCAACAATCTGGCAAATGTTTGATCTCTGTAATCTGAGCAATTACTTTGGTCCTGGTGTGATATAATCATAACTTCCAGGAAAACTGTATGCAATTACAGACATCAAAATGGATATTTTGTTTAAGTGATTCATGATCATTTTAAATTATTCATTTCTATTTTTTTTTAAAGTATAGACTATAGTTGTTGGGTTGTTGACCACAGGATCACTGGTTCAACCCTCCTTACAACAATTATCATATGCTCCTTTGCTTTCCTTTAATATTTTATAACTGCTGACTTAAATGATAATGGATTCTCCATGAACTTAATAGGAATACTCTATGTACTATACAAAATATCAATCAGTATAGCCACGTACATACCTATACCGATAGATAGGCATATATATGTATATAAACACGTAAAACGATAAACGTCACCCTGTTCAAGCCTAGCCAGGCCCAGTTTCCCGGTTTCTGTGGCATATGTGTTCCATCCAGCTGGACGGGACACGAGTCCATCGCAGCGTTACTCAAGAAACAGGAATAGAGAGAGTGAGAGAAAGTCGTGGCAAAAGAGTATAACAGGGGTCACCAGCACCCCTGTCGGAGCCTTGTGGAGCTTTTAGGTGTTTTCACTTAATAAACACACACAACACCCGGTCTGGGAATCGAAACTGCGATCTTCCAACCACGAGTCCACTGCCCTAATCACTGAGCCATTGCACCTCCATATATATGTATATAGATATATATATAAATATATGTGTGTGTGGTTATATATTTGAGCTTGCATATATTTATATTTACATATTTAAACAATGATGATGATGATGATGATGATATAACTTTATGTGCCTACATGTTCAACTAGCATATCTTCACATTTACACCAAGTACTTCTTTATTATGTTCCATTTTTCAAATTACATGGCAACCTCGCTAATGCTGGTGTGACACAAAATGTATCCAACACACTCAGGAAAGTGGTTGGTGGCACTGGAATGGGCATCCAACCAAAGAAAACATACTAAAACTAAGACATTTGATTGAAGAAGCATTTCCTTCTTCCTGTTGGATCCTGTTGAACCATCCAATCCATACAGCATAGGAAGTGTGCATAACAATGATGATAATGGTGATGGTGATGATGATGATGATGATATGATGATGATGATGATGATGATGATGATGATGATGATGATGATGATGACGATGATGATGATGATGATATATAGAACAACAATTTCCAAAATTATTTGTCCATAAGATATTAAATAAAGTGCTAAATGTATTACAGCAAACTATCAGCTTCTTCAAAAAATATTTTCTTTTAAATGAGAGTTAGAATTATTCTTTAAAATGGATATTTCCATTTCCTTTGCATTTTACAGCAAAAAAATGTATGCACACCACTGCCATGTATTATTGGTTTCAAATATTTTGCTGCTATTTCTAGCAAGTCAAACAACCATTAAAAAGCATCTCCATTGACTCAGCATCAAAGTGTTGAATACATTGACGAGAGGGAAATGGAAACGACGATTTTAAAATCTAAAATTACATGTCATGGTACAGATAATTGAATTATGAAAATAATTTCTATCAATACCTTGGCTTATTGACTTTAAAATTGGGGTTAGAAGTAATATAAATGAGAAATGGTTACAAGTCTTAAAATATAACACAGTTTATGTAGGTGAACTCATTTCACATACTTTTGTAGTCTATGCAAAACAACAGACAGTAGCTTGAATCTCTCTCAATATCAGCAGATTTATTCCACTCTCAAGAATACTAACAATATTGCTAACCAAAGTAGCTGTAGTGTGAATTCTACCTCAGGATTATTATTTTGGCTTTTTATGAAAGCTTATTGTCATCATCATCAGCTTCTCACCCCACTTCAATGCCATGTTCTTTGCCATGTTCTTTGCCATGACCCTGATTTCGTGTCTTTCTATTATAATCACATTTGGTTCATTTCATATCTAGACTTCTGGAAGTATATACTCTTGCATTACCATCATTATCATTACCCTAATGGTGGTGGTGGAGGTAGTGGTGACAGTAGTGGTATTGGTGGTGGTGGTGGTGGTGGTGGTGGTGGTGGTGGCAGCAGTGTTGGTGGTGGCAGTAGTGGTGGTGGTGGCAGCAGTGGTGGTGGTGGCAGCAGTGGTGGTGGTGGCAGCAGTGGTGGTGGTGGGGCAGCAGTGGTGGTGGTGGTGGCAGCAGTGGTGGTGGTGGCAGATTTGGTGGTGGTGGCTGCAGTGGTGGTGGTGGTAGCAGTGGTGATGGTGGCAGCAGTGTTGGTGGTGGCAGCTGTGGTGGTGGTGGCAGCAGTGGTGGTGGTGGTGGTGGTGGCAGCAGTGGTGGGGCTGGCAGTGGTGGTAGTAGCAGCACTGGTGGCAGCAGTGGCACCGGTGGAGGTAGCAGTAGTGACAGCAAAGGTAGCAGCAACAGAGAAGCCAACTGAGGTGGCAACAGAAGTGGATGCAGCAGCAGCGGCAGGGGCAATGGTGGATGCAGCAGCAGCAGGGGTAGTGTGATTTTATTTTGTTATTTTGTGAACTGAGAGGTTGGTTTAGTAGAGACCCCTCCGAATTATCTATTTATTAATTTATTTATTAATTTTTTTTTTTAACTACGAGGTGGTAGTGAGGTTATCGAGCCTTGCTTCGGTGGAGAATAAATATTATCAATTTTGTCCTGGTGGTGGTTGTATAAGCTATGTTAGTATTGATGATACTACCAATGTCATTTTCCCCGCCTCTTATATTCTCCTCAGCCTCTTATCCCACAATTTCAGTTGTAGCAACTCACTTCTTAAATACTGCCTTTCATCTTTATTCAAATATTTTTTGTGTCATTTTTACTCCATATGTCTGACTCCAGATGCATGAAGGTAAACCTGGGTTAGATATTAGCTTTGCAATACCTATCACCCTCAGTAAATGCCTTGCGTTCATAAATACCTTATGCATGGAATTTGGCTAATGGGCATTAAGAAAAGGCCTGTTTTGTGTGTATTTGTGTGTGTATATACATATGTATATATGTGTATATATATATATGTGTGTGTGTGTGTGTGTGTGTATAAGTATGGATGCATGTATTACCATCTATATATCCATACTAGATGGATATACACATTTGAAAGGCATGATATTGCAGGTTTGTCTGAAAGGAAACCTCTTTATAGATGTGTCACAAGCAGAATGTATATGAGCAGAGTAAATAGAATGTGGTCATAGCAGTAACCTCTTTTACATATGCCATGCAGCTGGGCACCAAGACTTATTATAGCTACTCTAGTGTATACCAAGCATATTAACTTCTGACAGCTGGCCAATATACCAAAGATCATATATAGCAGCACATTTCTATGTATTCAATTCTTTCAACAATTTCCCAGAAATTGAATTTCTATCGTTTTTTTTGGATTTCGTTTACAAGATTCTTTATGAGTTCGTGTGTTGAAGCATATTCTGTTGTGTCTGGGGAGAGTCATTTTCTTTTTGTGCCTTATAATGTAACACACTCACTGGTAAAATTTCCACTTATTCCTTATTTTTATTTTCCTAAAATTTTCATTGCGTCTTGCAACCTTTTCAATAGTCATTTACCGGTGAGCATGTTACATTATAAGGCACAAAAAGAAAATGACTCTCCCCAGACACAACTGAATTTCTTTCTTTTGTCTTTATAAAGAGGAAATAAAATT
The DNA here is from genome assembly GCF_006345805.1 of Octopus sinensis. Taxonomy (NCBI): domain Eukaryota; kingdom Metazoa; phylum Mollusca; class Cephalopoda; order Octopoda; family Octopodidae; genus Octopus; species Octopus sinensis. Next base: position 63,154,477 of record NC_043008.1, read on the forward strand.
TCTTTCTGAATATTCCTGAAATTTAGTGAATTCTGTCCAAAATTTTTAGCAAAATCATATCCAGGTTTGCAATGCAGTCATTTACTTTGCCAGAAGCAGAGCCCATGCTGGGTTGTCACCATTAAACACATGTGAATCATCAGAAATTCTTTGTTAGAAATCTTCCCTAGGGTTAGTTAGTTTACACAAAAGAATTTTCTTTTTTTTTTTTTTGATTTCTTTGTTAAGAACTTCTGTGTGATAAACCATGATTATAATTGCAAATAGAAGACTTATTACAAAACCACCACCATCACCACCACCACCACCACCACCACCACACACATCTCATTGTGCACTAATTACTACACTGAATTCATTGCTGATTCCAACCTCAGTTTTAGTATTGCCTAATAACAAAGTACAGCAGGTCTCATAAGCAATTTGTCCAATATAATATTTCATAATATTCCTTATATTATGTTCAATCATCTCCTCTCATCATTACTTTTTAGCCTATTTCTTATTTCGGTCTTTGGACTGTGGCTGGGGTACCTTCTTGAAAGAACATAGTCAAAGAAATCGACCCCATGCTTCATCACTGTTTAACGTCCTTTTTCCAAGCTGGTATTGGTTTGACTGAGGTCTGGAGAGCCAGTGGCTGCACCAGGCCACAATCTGATCTGACAATGTTTCTACAGTTGGATGCCCTTCCTAACATCAACCACTCTGAGAGTGTAGTGGATGCTTTTTATGTGCCACTGGCACAGGAGTCAGTCAGGCAGGTCTGGCATCGATCATGATCAGATAGTGCTTTTTACATACCACCAGTATGGGGGCCAGACAAGGTTTACTGGCATCAGCCACGTTTGGATGGTGCTTTTTATGTGCCACCAGCACGAGAGCCAGTCAGGCAGACCTGGCATCAACCACATTTGGATGATGCTTTTTACATGCCACCTGCACAGTAGCCAGTCATGGGGCACTGACTACAGCTACAATATTGGTTTTACTTGGCTCAACAGGTCTTTTCAAGCATATCACATCACTCAATGCAGGGGTACTCTTAACTGGGCCGGACATGCATGGCTGTGATCTCACTTTAGTTGCAAGGTCTTCTCAATCACAGCATATCTCCAAAGGTCTTTGTCTTCTGTCATTGTTTCTGTGAGGCCCAATGTATGAAGGTCATGCTTCACCACCCGTTCCAAGGTCTTCCTGGGTGTATCTCTTCCATGGGTTCCTTCTACAGTTAGTAAGTGGCACTTCCTCACATCTGCCCTCATCCATACATAACACATGACCATACCAGCACAGTCATCTCTCTTGCACACTACATTTGATGCTTCTTATGCCCAGCTTTTGTTTCAGGGTGCTTACACTCTGTCAATGTCTTCAGCAGTCATGGCCCATGTTTCACTGCCACGTAGCTTGGCAGTTCACACACATGCATCATACAGTCTACCTTTCATCCTGAGCGAGAGGTCCTTAGTTGCTAGCAGAGGTAGGAGCTCCCTGAACATTGTCCAGGCTATTCTTATTCCAGCCACTACACTCTCAGAGCAACCATCCCCTCAACACACTTGGTCACCTAGGTAGCAGAAGCTATTATCTACTTCTAGTTTCTCTCTCTGACTTGTGATGGAATCTGTTTCCTATACATCTTCAGTGTTTATTGCCCCCTAGTACCTAATCTATCAGATCTTTTCCCCAAACTGCAATGGTTAAATTACTGGAATGTAAACAAACCAACACCGATTGTCAAGTGGAGGTGGTGAGGAGACAAGTCTCACATACACATCAACACACACACACACACACACACACTTCTTACCACACAGCTATACCTGTGTCATCACCATCGTCATTGTTATTAGTCGTCATCTCATTGTTGTCATCAACATCTTCCTCATCATCATCATCCTCACAACCACCACCATTGCCATTATCATCACCATGATCATTACCACCACCACCACCACCATCACCCTCTTCTTCCACCTCAGTATCCTCACCATCATTCTTCCTTTTCCTCATTGTCATCGCTGTCATCATCGCCATTGTCATCAATGTTTTAACGTCAACTTTTCTATGCTTGCATAGATCAGATGAGAATATGTTGGCACAGACATTCCTATGGTGAAGTGACCTTTCTGATGTTGACCCTGACTTGTTTCCAAGCAAACAAAAATAATTCCTCTGCTAATTGAACAAGATACATCCCAGACTAGGTTACATGGAAATAAAACAGCCTTTTGTTTACAATTAGCAAATACGCATGAAAATATGTGAAAACACAAACTCACACACACACACACACACTCACGCCCATAAACACACACACACTCAGACACACAAAAGCAAACACATGCAAAGATATATGGATGTATTCAACAAGTTTCTTCAGCTTCAGTTTACCAAATTTTCAAATAAAGTATTGGTCACCTCCTGGCTATAGTACTGTATGCTAGCTGACAGCACCCATGCCTGAGGATTGAACCTACTAACCTATTTCTTTACTACCCACAAGGGTCTAAACACAGAGAGGACAAACAAGGACAGATAAACGGATTAAGTCGATTATATCGACCCCAGTGCGTAACTAGTACTTATTTAATCGACCCCGAAAGGATGAAAGGCAAAGTTGACCTCGGCGAAATTTGAACTCAGAACGTAGTGGCAGACAAAATACCTGTTTCTTTACTACACACAAGGGGCTAAACACAGAGGAGACAAACAAGGACAGACAAACGGATTAAGTTGATTATATCGACCCCAGTGTGTAACTGGTACTTAATTTATCGACCCGGAAAGGATGAAAGGCAAAGTCGACCTCCGCGGAATTTGAACTCAGAACGTAGCTGCAGACGAAATACCAATTTCTTTACTACCCACAAGGGGCTAAACACAGAGGAGACAAACAAGGACAGACAGACGGATTAAGTCGATTATATCGGGTCCAGTGGGTAACTGGTACTTATTTAATTGACCCAGAAAGGATGAAAGGCAAAATCGACCTCGGCGGAATTTGAACTCAGAACATAACGGCAGACGAAGTACGGCTATGCATTTCACCCGGTGTGCTAACATTTCTGCCAGCTCGCTGCCTTAGTCGAACCAACTAATTATATGGTTCTAAAGGTAAGCTTGTTAATGACGCAACCGTGCTTGTACAATTTACAACATTGTTTGCAGTGGGCTATTATAAATTACATGTCTCTCTATTGCAATTTTTATGTATCACTGAAAGCAAAAAATTGAAATTATTCATCGTTTGTAGATTGGTTTGTAGAAGTCCATTGCCTTGCAATGTCCATACCAGCACATTTATTTCTCTAACTTACTATCATTTAGTGCATTCACACACACACACACACACAATACAGTTACACATCTGAAATGCATGGAAGCCATAAACAATATTATAAATGATCAGTTTTTGACATTTATTCCATTCTAATAGAAAACAGCTTAATTTGGATGCATTCTTTCTTTGCAATTTAAATTACATTATTCTGTTAAAATTACATCTCATTGTTAAATGTTGCTACACTTTAGAATGAATGACATTTGGAATTAATTGTCAGACAATTAATTGCATGTGGTAATTGTTTATTTGCCCAATTAAAAGCAGCCTATTGAAATATGATATCATTTGACCAATCAATAATGAAAACATATTCACAACTCTTTTTTCAAAATAAACAAATTAAAATATATCTCTTGTATTGTCGGTATATATAATACCTTCTTAATTCACCTTGCCATATCTCTAATAGACATAATCACAGTCCAAAGTTTTCAATATAATGTTTTTAATCTCTGAAATGAAAGATCAATGAAGAGTATCATATTTTTAGAAGGAACCATTTGTATTTTATTTCTGAAATTTCCAAATGCTATCGTATTCCCATATTGATTTTTTAAATGGCATTATTTATTAGATAAGAATGAGTCTCCCTGGCCACTGTGAGAACATATTCACAAATTTAAGATTTCTTATTCTAGAAAATGTCAAGAAAGATTAGTTTAACTATTCCTGCTGGTGTATAGACAATAGTTCCTGTATCTATTGAGGAAGCAATAACTGACATCATTATCAACCCAGGGCAAAGATGTTAGGCCATTGTCACTTCTCATTCTGTTGCAAGCATTCAGACCTAGACGCAGGTTTGAAGAGACTCTGTTTTTAACACACAACCTCTCCATCTACATTTTTTTTTTTCAGTAGAATTATACTTTGTCAGAAAGTACCACAGAAAATATCTTCAAGGCAAAGATCTGCTAAGAAATCATGCAATGATATCTAACAATAATTCTTAATGAAGATCTAACCATTATCAGTATTTTGGTATTTCTCTAGTTTGTGACTGGTACCTTTTCAATAAAGTGCCTGGTTAGAGAGATTTCATCAGGAATAAGCAAATACTGAGAATGGCATGTTAACATAGAGTTAACACGAAGCTATAGAGTATTATTCAGGCACACAACTATGAGTCTACTGCATCTAATGGCAGGAAAAGCTGTAAGATAATGAAGTTCATAACATAACTAATTTTTCCTTTCTTATCCATTTTTGCATATATATATATATATATACATATAACATATACACATACATGCATACATACATACATACATACCTATATATACATATATATATATATATTAATAAATGAAATAAAACATGCATATATATAAACATATATGTACGTACCTACCTCTACATGTACATATACATGCATATATGAGTACAAGACACCAAAGGGACGTCGAACACAATGAGAAACGAAAACATAGACACAAACCAAAGGAACTGGACATTTTTTTAAAACAACAAAAAAATAGAGTACAGGACAATTAACACAAAGAAAAAACCCCTTCTTCAGTCGCTACGGTTTCATCTACTCTGCGTTTCGAAGGATAAAAGCGAGACGTATCTTCGACAAGAAACTTTCCTTCCTGCGAAAAGCAAATCAATTAAAATTCTGAGATCTTTTCGCAGAGGGGTAAAAAATGGTAAAAAAACAGGACAGTAATGACAGTACAAAATATAAACAGTAAAAGACAGGACAGGGAAAAACAAGATAAGAAGGGCTGTTATATATATTGGTCAAGCACCAAATGTGCTTGACTCAACAAAATTTTGGCTCAAGCTCAAACGAACCTTGATTATAGTTCAGTAACCTCAACATGCATTAGAAATACCGACTTTTTTCAATTGTTTCATTTCCATTAACTTTCTTAAACTCAGTTAAAATTGCATATACTTTATGTTAAAATATTCAATGTATTATAACTTTTATATTCATATAAGATATATAGCAAAATAATTAATGATTATAGAAATAAAATCTTTTTAACATTATTTACTCATGAATCTCTTCATATTCACATTTCACTCAGCATTCTATTTTACTATAACTTATCCTCTTCCACTCTTCTTCTTTCTATGTTTGTTTACTCTTTTCCCCATTTATTCTCCTCCCCTTTCTATCAATCATCTTCTCTTTATATATCTATCTTTCTGTCTGTCTGCCAGTCATTCTGTCTCTCTGTCTCCATCCCTGCCTTTCTCTTTCTGTCTTTGCCTTTGAGTTACCCCCTTACACTCTTCCTCCTCCTACTGCTGCAACTTCCTCTCTTTCTCTCTTATACTGCCTCCTCTATCTCCCAAATCATATTCACATTTCACTCAGCCCTCTCTTCTACTCTTACTTATCCTCTCCCAATCTTCCTTCTATGTTTGTTTACTCTCTCTCTCCTACTTATTCTCCTCCATTTTCTATCAGTCATTCCCTCTTTATACATCTATCTCTCTATTTGTTTGTCTGTCTGTCTGTCTGTCTATCTGCCTGTCTCTTTCTCTCTCTCTCTTTTCCCCATTAAAAACCAATAATCACGTCACTGTAGTATGGAGTTGAACCAGAAATTGGACTAACAATGGCAATGGTACTTGAATGTTACTCTAAATAATAAATGATACAATATAATCTTAAAAAACATGAAATTTAAAAGGAAAAATTTCCTGTTTTACAGAAAAAAGTGTTCAACAAAATGTTCAAACTTCAAATTTTTCTGAAATAAAACTGTTTCCCAAAAAACGTTTAATAAATTTTTGAGCCTTCAAAAGTTAGAAACTAGAATTGAAAAAGTAAAAAAGAATGTTAATTGGCATTTTGTGTCACTTTTTTGAAATGCTCATCTCATTAGCAAACAAATATTATTTTTAAAATGGTGGGGAATACCACCACTTCAATCCCCTTTTATTAACGAATCAAGATTAACTATATCATTTTTTTTAGAAGCACAAGTAGGAGCATTTAATGGGGATTAAGGACGGAAATAGACAAATAATGGAATGGAGGAGAGAAGAAAAAAAGGAGGGGGAGGAAGAGAAGAAAAACACGAAACAAAGGTAAGTTCAGGAAGAAGGATAATGAGCTATTTGAAGAGGAAAGACGGAAGGAGTTGAATGATAGAATGAAGAAGCGAAAAGGAAAAGAAAGAGAAAAGGAAAAGAAGAAGAAAAGAGAGAAGAATGAAAGAGAGATAAGTCTAGGAAAGATGATGACCCAGATGAAGAGAAAGGATTGAAAAGTGGAAAGAAGAAGAGGAAAGGAAAAGAAAGAGGAGGAAGAGAAGAGAAAAGAGTTTATTATTAAAACTATTATTTTTTTTTCAAAAAGTGCAACAAAATGCCAATTAAAATTCCTTTCATTTTTTCAATTCTTGTTTCTTACTTTTGAAAGGCTCAACATTTTATTAAACCTTTTCCTGTAAAACAAAATTTTTTTTTGAAAAATTCAAATTTCGAAAATTTGCTGAACTCTTTTCCTTTAAACAGAAATTTTTCGATTTAGTATAAGTGTGTGTGTGTGTGTACATACATACATGGATATATATATACACAAATATATGTGTGTGTGTGTTTCAGTTCCCAGTTGTTAAATCTACAATCGCTCACAAGACAATGGCCATTGTGGAAATATAGTAGAAACATTTGTCCAACATGCCATGCAGTAACATTGAACTGAAAAACGTAACTGGGTTGTAGAGATCCTACTACAAAGGTATGGCTGTGACTATAAATAATCATTTTTGCAGGTTGTTTTCATTGCCCCATTGAACAAATGCTGTATACTTGGGCTATGAGCAGTATCATAGATTTGCATTTAGTGAATGGACAATACCATATATATACACATTGGGTTGGTGCATAATAATTGTGGTGTTTTCCAACAAATTTTATTCAACAAAAACAATAACAACATGTAACAAAAACATCTTTAAATGATTATCCTGGAGCATATTCACCATCTACTTCAATTACTGCTTCCCATTTGCTTGGCAGATGGTGAGACCGTCATTTAAGGACGTTTTTATTAAATATTGTTATTGCTTGTGTTGAATAAAATTTGTTGAAAGAAAGCTGCAATATTTATGCACCAACCGAATATGCATGAAGTATCTGTTAATTGTTATTTTCTGTATGTTATGCATATTTGTATGTCTTATGATTTTGTGATATGCATTTGTCTACTAGTATGCAAAGAATCCATTTGTAAGAAAGAATCAGAAATTAGAAGAGAGAGAAGAAAAGAAGATGTTTGTTGCAATTCTTTAGCTCTGGGGCAATTTCGATCAAGAAGACTGAAGATTGAAAAGGTTCATGCCATGAGAATTCTATATTGTTTTTCACATATAGTGAGGGTAAGATTTCATTCCTCACGATAACTATTTTACATGGTTTCCATTATACGCTCCAGAAATAAAATATACATTTAAAAACTGTAATTTGTAGCCTCAATTATACTTATTAAATTAACTGTAGCAGGTACTTTATTAAATATACCTTCTAATTATGACAGGAACCATTGTTGTATAATCGTATGCATATATGTATGCATTTATGCATGTGTATGTATATATATATTTACATATATATGTGTATGTATATATGTATTTACGTATATATATATATATGTGTGTGTGTGTGCATGTATGTATGTGTATATATACATATACATACACACACATACACAAACATCTTGACAGATAGATATACATATTGATATTCAATGCTACACAAAAACTTTTTCTGTTTATTTTAATTAGAATGTTTATTTAATTAAGTCCCTGCAACTGCTAATTAAATAAGTATAATGGAAGTTTTAAAATTACAAAAATTATATCTTTTTTAAATATATAATTTATTTCTATAATGTATATAATAATTAGGAAATTTTGCATCATACAATTTTACCCTCACTCTGTTTGAAAGAAGATACAGAATGGTCACCTAGAACCAGTTTAATCTTAAATCTTCTGGATCTAAGTAAACCAGGAACTTGAGAATTTTTTAAGCAGCCATTTTTCTTTTGTCTTTTTATTTTATATATTTTATTACATTTTTGCGTTTCAGTATTGGTACATTTTTATTTTTACTGGATAACAGAGACATTAGAAACAAGTACAACTCTACTGAATATATTCCTCGAATGTAAATACAGGAATTACAGACCATTCCATCATAGATAATACGTTTGAAATTTAGAGGAAAGCAAAAATCTATATTTTGACAATTTCTCTTTCTCTTTGTATATTTTTTTCCTGTTTCCTGTTTTTTTCCTTTCCTTTTATTTCCCCCTGTCTTTCTTCCTCTTTGACTTCCTTTCTTTTCTTTGTCCTTTGAAGATTGGAGATGTCACAGATAATATTTTTTGTGCTTTTCTATTACATACAACATATCTTAGAGTTGAATATTTGTGGAAAATGTATGAATATATATATATGTATGTATATATTTTGGCAAAAGTGACCGACAAAATAAGTACTAAGCTTACAAAGAATAAGTCCTGGGGTCAATTTGTTTGACTAAAGGTGGTGCTTTAGCATGGCCACGGTCAAATGACTGAAACAAGTAAAAGAGTATGTGTGTGTGTGTGTCTAGATATATATATATATAGATAGATAGATAGATAGATAGATAGATAGATAGATAAATAGATAGATAGATAGATAGATAGATAGATAGATAGATAGATAGACAGTTAGGTAGATAGATAGATAGATAGATAGATAGATAGATAGATAGATAGACAGTTAGGTAGATAGATAGATAGATAGATAGATAGATAGATAGATAAATAGATAGATAGATAGATAGATAGATAGATAGATAGATAGATAGATAGATAGATAGATAGACAGTTAGGTAGATAGATAGATAGATAGATAAATAGATAGATAGATAGATAGATAGATAGACAGTTAGGTAGATAGATAGATAGACAGTTAGGTAGATAGATAGATAGATAGATAGATAGATAGACAGATAGATAGATAGATAAACAGATAGACAGACAGATAGATAGATAGATAGATAGATAGATAGATAGATAGATAGATAGATATGTTTCTTTATTAGCCATACAGGGCTGCACACAGATAGAACAAATTACAAGGTAGAGCTTTTCTTTTGGGGGTAAAAAAAAAAAAAAGGGGAGTGGTGGTTTTCGATCAAAAGGGATCGTAAAAGGAAAGAAAAAGGACAAAAAAAAAGGGGAGTGGTTAAAAAAAGGGGGGGAGAGAACAAAAAATGAATAATAGGGATCGTTATCACAGAAATGTCAATATGAAGTGTAAAGGGGAGGACAGGTGAGGTTTACCTGTGGAAAGAAAAGCCTACGGAAAAGACCACGGTAACCTCGGTCAATGAAGTCACATGTTATATTTCTTTTTTTTTTTGCAAATAAGCAACTCTCTGTATTAATTTTTATGGTTCATAGAATCATAGTCAAGGTGGCTTCGTCATTCATACGTGCCATCCTTGCTACATTCACCCATCCTTTTTTAAAACATTCACTAGACAAAACTTGCCTCTCTACTCTCACTTTCCTCTTCAAGTGATACTTGAAGAAGTTGATGAGAGATTGACCAGAGAGGAAAGTGTTTGTCTCTAATCCTTTCAGGCGCGTCCACCAGATACATTCTTTCGCCATAGCCACAAGTATGATAAAAATAGCTCTTCCTTCCCGTTTGAAAGAAGGAGGCGTGACGATATTAACGATAGACTCGGCTGATAAACCGACACGTCCCACACGTGACAGCAGTCGTTCGACATAAGCTTTACTTTGGAGGTCCATAAAATACAGTACAATTGAAATACTGTAGTAGATGTAAACATAGAACTCCCTACCACACTGTGCCTCAATTAAAAACACTAATTAGGATTTAAAGATTTCTGTCCATGGTCCTTCCGAACATCTACTCCCTTATGAAACGAGATTTTATGACTCCTTATAGCTTTTTTGAAGGAGCATACAACCTTCTCAACCGAAGTTTTAGAAATGTATTTCAAGATGTTTGATTAGAACCCTTTTGTATGTTTTTAGGGGGAATTCTTGTAGATGAATAGAACTTATTGCTGGATCCAGAATGAATGAAACCATTTTCTTTCATATCAGTTTAAACGATGGCAACCACAGTTCTCAATGCACAATAGCAGTATTGAAGAATTCTTGCCCCACTCTATTTGCATGTGTACCAGCAGGGTTGTAAAATCATTATTGAATTGTTCATTCATCCTTTTCTTTAGTTGTATACATGTCAGTGAATATCCAGAAGTCTTTCACCTTAGTCACTGACAAGCATTCAAAGAAAAATATACAACATTCCATGCAACAAAGGAATGACTTGTTCGCAATATTGGCAAGTATATCGGCAGTCTGATTGGAAGGCCATGCTTGGTTTCGTGCCAAGGCTAATCAGTCTAAGTTAAGTAAAAAAATCATGATACTCTGATATTTAGGTCCTCATGTCCTCTCTACCAGTTGTAATTTGATATTTACTTTTCTCAGAGAAAGTTTGGAAGGACAGTCTTGTATAAAAGAATTTTATACACTCTGTGGTGTATTATATAAGTTCCTTTCCCTATGGTATATACACCCATACATACATACATATCTATATATATATGACCCTATGGTCATAACTCCAACCGTGTTTTTTCTGCTGTGATTTTTGCTACCCAGGTATCGGTTAAACTTTTGAATAATCCGTAACAAGATAATTCATTTATCCATTTCAATATATATATATATATATATATATATATATATATATCAGTGGCATGCGTCATTTTGATGGTAGATTATGGAGTATGTTAGATAGGGAGAATGCTTTCAATATAGCAATGGGGTCATCTGACTCTGCATAGGTCACAGACCTATTCAGAATATATATCCTTTCATTAATCCAGTCTTCTTTCCGGAAGTAACAGGACGTCTATATAGGGATGAAGCCTTCTTTTTTCTGGACAAAAGTAGCAAAGTAAAATAAAAAAGGCATAGGAAAAATTTCTTTAGATTTAAAAAAAAATTTAGGACTAAATATTACTATGGGAATGTATTATTGTAGAGTAAATTTTCTTGATGCTACCATGTCTTGATACTGCATTATTTTAACCATTTCATAAGCCAAATGATCATATTAAGTAGATAAATGTAGCATCCAACCATCCACCCTCAACAATATTGGGATTAGCTAAGAATATTTCTACAAGAATTTCTAGATTATTGGCTAATAATAAAATTTTCGAATCACCTGCAACTTATTATGATGATACTTTAGCTAGGATTGGGTACTGTGAAAAAATTCAATATATACAAGAAGGCATACTCAATAGTGATAATTCCTCCAATAGTAATACACATTGTACACCATCACAATGTCATGGTATGAGAACTCACTCAGAGAATACAGGCCAGGAAGAATTGCTCAAGACCAGGAAGTGCCAACGAAAACTAATAAACACTTCTACTGTATCCTCAGGCCGACCAAAGCCTTGTGAGTGGATTTGGTAGATGGAAACTTAAAAAGCCTGTCACATATATATATATATATATATATATATATATATATATATATATATTTTATATATATGTATGTATGTATGTATGTATTTGCCTGTGTGTGTTTGTCCTGCCAACATCACTTGACAACCGATGCTGATGTGTTACGACTTAGTGGTTCGGCAAAAGAGACCAATAAAATAAGTACTAGGCTTACAATGAATAAGTCCTGGGGCCGATTTGCTCGATTAAAGGTGGCGTTCCAGCATGGCCACAGTCAAATGACTGAAACAAGTAAAAGAGTAAAAGAGCATTACAAAAAGAGAAACAAACACGTAATCCAGCGAGGGAAATATTGAAAATAACTGTGAATGTGTATGTGCATGTGTGTGTGTGTGTGTGTTTACACATATGCATATATACATACCAGCATACAGTTACACACTACACACGCACATTTGATGACTGTCATGCATGAGAACTTCAGCCCTTGATTTACTTTGAAAGTTTCGCTGATTAAAACATTCATGGGAGTGTATGCTTGTATATGATCTTTCAACTTGGACTTAATGCAGTCAGACATACAAGGAAACACACACAAATGAACAAAAGAAAAAACGTGATGCTTGATAATGAACTTTCCATATAGTATAGCTAACTATTGTGTTTTGTATTTGTTAATTAATTGAGTCATATATTTGATTTAAATTAATTTATAGAAACTATTGTAGAATCCCTAGGGAATGGAAAGTATAAATAATGGCTCTTTGCTAATTTTTCCAATATCATTATTTGATGATAACCTAGGAAGATTTTCAAATGAACTCTTCTTCTCAGAAGCGTTATATTCTTGTATTAGAAAGAAAATAAGAAAATGTACGATAGATATTATTACATTAGTAACTATAGCTGATGTTAACAGGAAATGAAAGGGTTTCATGTAATCTATCACATATCATCTTACTTCGGTATTACATTGGATGATATGCAAACTGCACACACACATGTTACCAAAACACATGGCACACTGCTGTCTATGATAACTTTGTGTATATGTGTGTACATAGACACATATGCACATACTCACCTTAGTCATACAGAACACAAACACACACAACTCATACAAAATGATGGAGCATTTACATAATTAGATTTTGCAAATGAAAAGCAGTGTTTATCTTATAAAGTCACTGACAACATGTATTGAGTAATGCATCTTTGGAATTTAGGATTATAAAGCATATTAAATTTAAATGTGAGAGTGGTAGTGATGGTGGTGGTTGTTGTCATCGTTGTTGTCACCATCACCACCACTGTAGCAATGGCTGATATTATCCTCGTTGATTTTCATATTTTTAAGATGTTTTTTACACCTGGACAAACTTCTTTATAGTTTCCTATCACAAACTTTTTTATAGCATGGACTGAATTCATTTCATTATACCATTGATGGCACATGGCCTAGTGGTTAGAGCAGCGGACTCATGGTTGAGGAATCGTGGGTTCGAATTTCAGCCCGGTCGATGTGTGTGTTTATGAGTGAAACACCTAAGCTCCACATGGCTCCGGCAGAAGGTAATGGCAAACTTCTGCTGACTCTTTTGCCACAACTTTCTCTCACTCTTTCCTCCTGAATCTTGCAGCTCACCTGCAATGGACCAGCGTCCATTCAGGTGGGGAACCTATACACCAAGGAAACTTGGAAACTGGCCCTTATGAGCCAGGCATGGCTCGAGAAGGAACAAACATCATACCAACACTAATCAGACTTTGTCTGATAGGATATTTCTGTTATATCAGATTTTATTCAGTACAGCAACCAATGATGCTTGAAGACGTTGTCATCCTTGATGAGTTCCAAAGTGGCTCCATGGGTCTAGGGGCCCATTGCAAACCTATATATGCTGTGGTTAGCTGTCAGGAAATAAATACTAAATTTCAAAGAACATTGATTCTCAAGGGCCTATAATGCTGTTAAGGCCGAGCTGGTCACCGTTCTTCAAGGTGGTTTTCAATTTTGAGTGGCTTGCAGAATTATCATTTCCTCCATGGTGTGGTGATAGTAAATTATAAATTTAAAGTTTGCTTAACAGTGTAATAAATCAAAATTTATTTAGAATGTTGAAGTCTGTAAAGTGCATTACTGTCTATTCTGAAATTCAATGATTCTTCTTAGGATTAATTTTTCACATAGCAATATTAAAATGAGCTTAAAAGCAACAGCAATATTACTAGTAGGATGTGTTTGAATACTAAGCATTAGTTTGCTCTTGGCATAAGTTGAAAACTGTTTGTTAATAGATATGTTTCTATGAATATAAAGCTGCTGTATATGATGTTATAAAAGTACAATTCAAAATTTATAGAAATCTTTTCTATATATCAAAGTATTGAGTAAACTACCCAAGATGATTGTTAGCTATCAAAGCAATGCATCCTTCAAAACTTTCTCTCTAAAATTCACCAACATGATTCATGATTTGATGTGCTTCCTTTACATTTTTCTTATCATGGTTTCATTTTACTATTCATTTCTCTGGTGGGGTTTTATGTGTGTTTTTCAAGTGTTTAATGTGTATGCACTTTTCCTACTAACATTGCTGTTTTTCTTTATTTGACATATTATCACAGGTTTTGTTGGAACTCTTGGAGTCTTGCATACATAGTGGGCTTGCTACCTGCAACCTATGTTACCATGCTACCCATTCTTTTCAGCTATCTAATACTTTCCTGATTATTCTGACCGTGCCAAGAAGTCAAAACTTTTGTAACAGTTCTACTGGGCACTCTATTCTAATTTCCTTTATGTTCCTTTTGATGCTGTCTGATACTGTTCCTAAAGATCCAACAATAATTGGCACTATCTTCACCTTCTTCATTTTCCATAGCTGGGCTATTTCGTACTTAAGAGGGTTGTATTTATCTATTTTTTCGCCTTACTTCTTGACTATTTGTGTGTCGAAAGGGCATGCAATAACAACTATATAGCATGTGTGTTGCACCTTGTCCCCCTCCACTAGGCCCAGTCTGTTATGCTCTAGAATCTGATCTGTTTAGATTGGGAAATCCCAGAGGATTTTGCTATCCTCTGACTCCACCACTCTCTGTGGTTTGTGCTCATACTAAATTTTGCCTCTCCCTAGCCCCTGCTTTTCACACAGCAGTTGTTTCCAATGTACCATTTTGCTTTCTGATCATGTTGTCACAACTTGTAGTGGTTTTGGGCATGTCTAGGGCATTCGTTTGTGATATGGACAATGGTTTTATCCACTCTGTAACCCTAACCCTAACTCTATAGACGAGGCACAGCAGAGACACTTGCTCATTCCAAAGGTTGACCCTCCAGTTTGTGGCCAAAGCTTGGTCTTGCACTGCCAGTGTAGTGCTACCAATCTCTTTTTATAGTGTTCCTTTCTTCAGCCAATCCCACAGAATTTTTCCAGCAACATCTGTTGTGGCTACAGGGAATTGATTGTGTAATCCCTTGTTGTGTAATTCTTCTTCATATCCTTTTTGTACTTTTTCCTTCATTTATTCGTCTTTTTTCTCTTACATCAATACTCCCTCGTTCCTTACTGACACTAGCAAAGTTTTCTTACTTTGGGCTAAGTATCTTATTAAATTCTCGAGTTCTATACGTACACAGTCTTTCACATTTATCAGTCCTCTTCCTTCAGTTGCTTTCTTCATGTATATGCAATCAGTGTATGCTCACGGATGATGGACTCCATGCATCATTGGGAGCTTTTGCTGACAAGCTAATCTGTGGTATTGAGCAGAATATTTGCTGTAGCCTATCTTTTATATCAAGACAAAACAATGTACATGATAACACTTCCAATCAGTTAAGATGAGAAGCCACGAGAGCCACTGCCTGGAACTGAATCAGGCATTTACTATTATTATTATTGTTGTTTTTGTTGTTGTTGTTGTTGTTGCTGTTGTTTTTTGTTTTTATTATCATTATCATTATTTACTTTTAATCTGCATGTTTGTTATAGCCACTTGCCAGGACACTCCCAGTGTTCTGGGCTGAGTGAATAGGAGATGTTACAGGATGACAGAAAGCTTGGGGTGGGGGGAAGCAGTGATTTAAAATGGACAGGGTTTTTCTAAAGGTGTTGGCAATACTTGTTAGTCCAATTTGTTGGATTTCTCTGAATCATGGTTCTCCTGGGATATTATCCAGATGGTTCTGACATCCCTTTTTTAACACACCTAGGGCACCTACAATAACAGGAACAGTTCTCATTTTAAGATCTACATCTTTTGTATTTCAATTTCCAGGTCCTTATATTTACTTAGTTTGTCAAATTCTTTGACAGAAATATTTTTATCAGTGGAAGAATTTACAGTCTACAAGTATTTACATCTCTGTCTTTAATAATAATGTGTGGTTGATTAGCCTGAATTGTTATTGTTGTTATTATTATTATTATTATTATTATCGTTATTATTATTATTATTATTATTAAGATGGCAAACTAGTTGAATCATGAGCATGCTGGGCCAAATGCTTAGTGGCATTTCAACTGTCTTTTTGATCTGAGCTCAAATTCTGCCAAATTTGACTTTAGCTTACATCTATTTGAGGTCAATGAAATAAGTACCAGTTGAGCACTTTGGTCGATATGATTCACAAGCACACACCTCCAAAATTCCTGGCCTATAGTAGAAAGGGTCATCATCCTCATCGTCCTTCATCATCATCACTGCCACCACAGTCGCTGCCTCTAAGGTCATCATCATCATTATCAACATAATCTGATAAACAAAATTTATAAACTTACTATAAATGTAATATTGTTTTGGTTTAACTAGGATCATCAGTTTAGTATATCGCTGGCACAAATATCATAGAATCATAGAATCCAGAGTAATTTCAATACAGATTATAGAGGAATAAGGAGCTATCATTTATGCCAATATTCCAACACCAGAATTGGTAATACATGAATTTGAAGGAGAAAAGAGTAATTTAAATAACACATAGATTTATTGATTACACTTGTTAGGAAAACAATACATACGGCCTCATGTAGATTTGTAATTTGAAAATCTTTCTTTGTTCAAATAGATAATTTAATATGTTTTTGTTGTTTTTAGTTGGGGTTACTATAGCAACGAAGACGTCAAGGATGAAATTGCTAAATGCTTTGTCTGTTAGTTAGATTTTTTTTTTATAATACATTTTGTATTTCATTTCTCTGTACATAACTGTTTGATTTCTTGTTTTTATCGTTATGCAGTAAATGTGCTGAATTATTTCAAGAACAGCATTTAATTCTTCATTATATTTTAAACAAATTTCCAGTTTATTGCATAACATTTCGTGTCTATTGGATTTTGGGGAGGTAGAGAGTAGGTGAAGTGGGGGGAGGAAGAGAGTGAAATCTTAATGCATATGTGAATATATATATATATGGATAGCTGACTACTAGAGCATTTTAAGAGACTTCAACTTTCAAATCTAGTTCACATTGTTATTGTGTTCTAACTTGCACATGGGGACATGTACTCTTTCCAATAAAATTTATGTTAATTTTCTATAACCCAAGGATTTATACAGACAAAAATGAAAAATTTTTCGAGGCAAATTCAGATCCCTAATATTTTTTGCAATTTTAGCTGATTATAAGGATAGAGAATCATTTGGGATTTGAATTCTTATTGGAAACTTTGAGGATTTTTATCTGCAAGAAACCATTGGTTCCAGAAAGTCAACAATTTTGCTGTTAAAGGAAATTTTTATTCACCTCTCCATTGTTGAGTACTCATTATCATCATCGTTATCGTCATCCTCACCACCACCACCACCATCACCATCATCATCATTTAACGTCCATTTTCCATTCTGGCATACTTTCATTAATAATCTGCACACACACATGCATGCATGCACACACATATATGGTTTCTATGGCATATGTGTTCCCCAGCTGGACGGGACGCCAGTCCATCGCAGTGTAATTCAAGAAACAGGAAGAAAGAGTGAGAGAAAGTTGGGGTGAAACACACACAATGCCCAGTCTGGGAATTGAAACTGTGATCCTCCAACCATGAGTCTGCTTCCCTAACTACTAGGCCATTGCGCCTCCATATATATAAATATATATATATATACATACATACACACACACACACACATATATATATATATATATATACATATTTATATATATATGTGTGTGTGTTAAAATCTATAATACAAGATGAACACACGTGAAGAAATGTGCTGAATTAAAGATGTAGCCCGCACCTAAATAATACTCACCCTGCCCTAATTACTCAACGAAACTAGCCAATCTACCACAAGCAAACCTCTACCCAACGAATTTACCAGTGCAAGAACAAAATTTCAATGTAAGAATTACCAATTTGTTTACATTACCATCACATATGTATCAATCATTCTCGCATCCTAATCGATGCATCTATCTATACTCGCATTCTGAAGAGATTTACTTACTCCAGTAAATCAAAACAATCGTAAATGCCACCCTCATCTCTGCTTCTTACTTCTTTGTTACTTATTTAATTAAAGACATGCCAGCGTAAACCATGAGTTTCTCATTGTTATTATATCCATTTTCTTCTCATATATATATATATATATATATATATATATATATATATATATATATATATTATATATATATATATATATATATATATATATAATATATATATATATAATTAAAATTGAGGGAGATAAATTAATATTAATTTTAATATCAATTTAAAACCAGTAGTCCAGCATTCAAAAAATCTGAGGATCAGAGAAAATTCAAATATATGTGTATATTGGCAGGGCTGGCCTGCTAGGTAGCCGGCCAGAATGCTAGAAGAAGATCTCAACGATCAAACAACAACGATCAAACTACAAGGGAATTCTCTAGAGGAAGAATTCAGCGAACACCAGAACCAACTTTGGCGGCAGGACATATGAGAAATTAATAAATAACAGACTAAATGCATACCTCGGTTTCGGTCTTAACAAAAGAATTACTTGCATAATTCAGTGTCCGTGACTTCTTCAGTACATTCGGTCCTCGAGATGCAAACTGCAAGACTAACCCCAGCCTCTGTGTCAAGACAGACACGTCTTTAGTCTTACTGATTACATCGGAATAAAATTTCAAATGTCTTGGTTCTGCGCGCTGAGAGACTCCTGAAGCGAAGGGCTGCAGTGAATAATTCACTGCAGATAGTGCTTACAACTATGGAACGTATTTATATTTAAATATTTAAAAATTGAGGGAGATAAATTAATATTAATTTTAATATCAATTTAAAACCAGTAGTCCAGCATTCAAAAAATCTGAGGAGTCAGAGAAAATTCAAATATATGTGTATATTGGCAGGGCTGGCCTGCTAGGTAGCCGGCCAGAATGCTAGAAGAAGATCATCAACGATCAACTACAAGGGAAATTCTCTAGAGGAAGAAATCAGCGAACACCAGAACCAACTTTGGCGGGCAGGACATATGAGAAATTAAATAAATAACAGACTTAAATGCATACCTCGGTTTCGGTCTTAACAAAAGAATTACTTGCATAATTCAAGTGTGTCCGTGACTTCTTCAGTACATTCGGTCCTCGAGATGCAAACTGAAAGACTAACCCCAGCTCTCTGTGTCCAGACAGACACGTGCTTAGTCTTACTGATTACATCGGGAATAAAATTTCAAATGTCTTGGTTCTGGCGCGCTGAGAGACTCCTGAAGCGAAGGGCTGCAGTGAATAATTCACTGCGGATAGTGCTTACAACTAGGGAACGTATTTATTTAAATATTTAAAGATTTGAAATTTTATTCCCGATGTAATCAGTAAGACTAAGCACGTGTCTGTCTTGACACAGAGAGCTGGGGTTAGTCTTGCGGTTTGCATCTCGAGGACCGAATGTACTGAAAAGTCACGGACACTTGAATTATGCAAGTAATTCTTTTGTTAAGACTGAAACCGAGGTATGCATTTAAGTCTGTTATTTATTTAATTTCTCATATGTCCTGCCCGCCAAAGTTGGTTCTGGTGTTCGCTGAATTCTTCCTCTAGAGAATTTCCTTGTATTTGATCGTTGATGATCTTCTTCTAGCATTCTGGCCGGCTACCTAGCAGGCCAGCCCTGCCAATATACACATATATTTGAATTTACTCTGACTCCTCAGATTTTTTGAATGCTGGACTACTGGTTAAATTGATATTAAAATTAATATTAATTTATCTCCCTCAATTTTTAAATATTTAAATAAATACGTTCCCTAGTTGTAAGCACTATCCGCAGTGAATTATTCACTGCAGCCCTTCGCTTCAGGAGTCTCTCAGCGCGCCAGAACCAAGACATTTGAAATTTTATTCCCGATGTAATCAGTAAGACTAAGCACGTGTCTGTCTTGACACAGAGAGCTGGGGTTAGTCTTTCAGTTTGCATCTCGAGGACCGAATGTACTGAAGAAGTCACGGACACTTGAATTATGCAAGTAATTCTTTTGTTAAGACCGAAACCGAGGTATGCATTTAAGTCTGTTATTTATTTAATTTCTCATATGTCCTGCCCGCCAAAGTTGGTTCTGGTGTTCGCTGAATTCTTCCTCTAGAGAATTCCCTTGTAGTTTGATCGTTTTATCTTCTTCTAGCATTCTGGCCGGCTACCTAGCAGGCCAGCCCTGCCAATATACATATATATATATATATATATATATATATATATATATATATATATATATATATATAACATTTATATTTAATATGGGATAAATTTTTTGTTTTTCGAAAAAATTTTATCAAATCTTTTAAAGGTTAAATTTATAAACAACTTATAAATAAGGGCAAAACAAAAAAATTTCTAATGCCAAATATGCTGAAATTAGACACCCTGTCCATAACCTATAACCATATACCGTATGGTTATGGACAGTGTGTCTAATTTTGGCATATTTGGCATTAGAAATTTTTTCGTTTCCCTTATTTATAAGTTGTTTATACATACATATATATATATATATATATATAGATAGATAGATAGATAGATAGATAGATAGATAGATATGTAACAAACAATGAAAGAAAATGTATTCGCTGCATATCTTAAAGCATAATTACTTTAACCAATTATGCTAAATACAAGCCTTGAAATCCCTAGAAACATTCCTTGTAAGGCAGCCGATATGAAACATTGAGATACAATCAATAAAATGCTAAATCCTAGAAAATATGACAGAATTCAATAAAACAAATGAAAGATTTATTTCAGTGACAATAACAGCTATAAAAGTGCATTTTTTTCTCGTTCTTTCTTTCTCATCATTTTCATAAAGACCAAGAATTAAATGCTGTCTTTAGAATATCAGAGTAATTTTCTTGAAAGAACTAATAGGGATAAA
Organism: Octopus sinensis; assembly: GCF_006345805.1. Taxonomy (NCBI): domain Eukaryota; kingdom Metazoa; phylum Mollusca; class Cephalopoda; order Octopoda; family Octopodidae; genus Octopus; species Octopus sinensis. The sequence continues at coordinate 63,175,693 of NC_043008.1, forward strand.
ATGACAAGTGACATTATCTACAAAATATAGATATTTACTCAAATAAATTTCTGTTTTATGTTGCAGCTACATTTCTCTGTGCTCTTCTGCTGTGCTCCTCTGTCTAGTAGGTCTCTCTATTAGAATTGACAGTGAATTCCCACTGAAATGACATTCTGAGGTCAGAGTATATTAATATGGTACGTAATATCGTGGATGATATTAAAAATAAATCCTGAAAAATTATAGCTTATTATGGCTGGGCTTTATTTGATCAGGGGTCAGATTGAGAAGATTATTAAGGTTAAACAACAACAGCAATAAATATTCCCTGTACGTAAGTGTATCTATCTATCTATCTATCTATCTATCTATCTATCTATCTATCTATCTATCTATCTATCTATCTATCTATCTCTCTATCTCTCTCTCTATCTATCTATCTATCTATACATACATATCTATATCTACATATATATATGCACACACACACACACACATATATAAATCAAAGGAATTCCACTTTGACTTTCATATTTTATTTTCAATTTTATAATAATATGATATAAGATAATATAATATAATTAAATGATAGGAAATTAAATGTTCATTCTGATTGAACTAGTACATTCATGTTTTAAACTATGCAATCTTCAGTTTCATATAGTAGTAGTGATAGTTATCTTTTATAATCTACCCCTGTAGTGAGATGACTAAAATGTGTACCTTAAATATATTTGTACAGGCTCCAGAATGTTAACTTTTGCAAACTATATTCTGACCAATCAGTGTGTGGTTTCGACTTAAATTACCTAAGTTGATAGGTGTTTGGTTTCGGCATCATGTTTTGTTGAATATGTCAAGAGACCTGTATTTTGACCTGGCCAAAGCAAAAAAAAAAAAAAGTGCTGGGGTTGATTCCTTTGAGGAAAACAAGAACATACCATTTATAGTCACACCATTTATAGTGACATACAAGCCATGTCCCCAGAATATCTTTAACATTGCCAAAGCAAACCTACCAATTATTGCTCAAATGGATGAATTAAAAGATATAATCACGGCTCAAGCTATGGCTCTTAGTAAAAGACAGTCCAAAAACTTGAAAAAATTATCAACAAAGACAAAGTTTGGCCTTAGTCCCAAAGATCAATCATTCACTGTATCCTATATACAATGTTAGCGATGTGGCATGCGCTAGTACATACATATCGACCAATATATGAACACAAAATCTGGAAATATATTTACAAATGCAAAAATGGACTGCAAAAATCAGTAATTAAATTTACTCCATCAAATGCCTGAATTGTGAAGAACTATGTGTGGGTCAGACTGGAAAGCACTATCAAAACGTTCACGTGTGCACCAACAGCAAATTAGTGAACCAAATGTCTGTCAGATACCTTTGAGTAACCATCTAGCAACATGTGGTTGGAAAATGTTTATAATATTTCCATTCCACAAACTACACAGTCCAAATGAAATTAAGAGAAAAATCTGAGAAAAGAACTTTATTAATATATCCCAATCCAAGCTAAATAAACAATAATAATGATACTTAGAGCTGCCATGCTTGATTACTAAATCCACAAGTTTTTTTTTATTTTCCCTCTGTTTACTTTCTCTTATTCTTTTCTGCTGAAGAGGATAGGCTCGAAACATAAAAGATTTTCTTACTTTCCTGAGCATCAAACTAATACACTTACTATACGAACCTGAAGATTGCATAATGTGTGAAAGTACTAGTTCAATCAGAATGAACATTTGATATTTTATCATTTCGTTATATTATACTATCTTATATTATATTGTTATAAGATTGTAAAGAAAATGTGAAAATAAGACAAAGTTGGAATTCCTTTGGTTAATATAATCTTCCATTCACAATCACACACACCTATATATATATATATAATATATATATATATATATATATATATATATATATATATATATATACACATACAAGATTCTTTCATAACCACATGGTTCTAGGTTCAGTCTCACTGTGAAGCACTATGGGCAAATATCTCTTACTATAGCTTCAGGCCAACCAAGGCCTTGTGAGGGGATTTGGTTGACAAAGACTGTAAAGCGTCTATTGTATGTATGTGTGTGTGTGTTTGTGTTTCTCCACCACTACAGCTTGGCAGCCAGTGTTGGTTTGTTTATATCTGCCATAACATTAGCAGTTTGGCAAAAAGAGACTGATAGAACAAGTACAAGGCTTAAAAACATAAGTGCTGGTGTTGATTCCTTCAACTAAAAGTTTTTCAAGGTGATGCTCCAGTATTGCCACAATCAAATGACTAAAACATATGAAAAATAAAAGATACACAAAATATCAAGAACTTAATATGGCGCATCTGTTTGCTCCTTTAATTCTGTACTTGACTGAGCCCTAAACCATGACAAAATTCCTGTATCAAACTAAAATAAATCTCTTTACCATACTTTTCTATTAAACCACACCTTACAAGTACATACTTTATTCCAGTACTTTTTAACTTTCTCACTTCCCACACAATTGCTTTCCTTGTCTTCTTACACTACAACTAATTATTTATCACATTGCTCCACATGTAAAATCACAGCATGCAAAAACTATATAAAACCAGAAAGAACCAAAGTCAATCAAAGCTTGTGAAAGTGAGCAAGCCAACATATTTTAGCTACTGTCAGTTCCTTCAAAAATTTTAATAAGAACTCTACTAATACATATTGAGTCATCCTTCAGTTTAATATAAGATAGTTTTATATATAACTTGACATAAAAAGAAAACTTAAATAGATATTAATATATATATGTGTGTGTGCACGTGTTTCTATATGTACACACACACATTCCAATTCTTTCTGCCCTATGCAAGTATAGAAAAATGGATGTTAAAATGAAGATGATGATGATGATGATGATATTGGTGGTGGTGGTACATACATATATGAGTGTGTGTATGTGTATTTATTCACACACCGACACACACATATATCCCAATCTATCTTTCTATTTATCCATCCATCCATCCATCTATCCATTTATCTATCTATCTATCTATCTATCTATCTATCTATCTATCTATCTATCTATCTATCTATCTATCTATCTATTATCTATCTATCTATCTATCTATTTATCTATCTATCTATCTGTCTGTCTATCTATCTATGTGTATGTATACCTATATACATGAATATGTGTAAGTGTATATATATATATGTATATATATATATATATATATATATATATGTGTGTATGTATACCTATATACATGAATATGTGTATGTGTATATATATATATGTGTATATATATATATATATATATTATATATACAATATATGTAAGTATGTTATACATATATGTTATACACATATAATGTATGTTTATACATATACATACATACATACATACATACATACATACATACGCACATGCATACGTATGCACTTAAGTTATCACATGTCTTTACACAAACATCCATCAAACTGCTTGAATATTACACAGCAGAATATTACACATTAACACATCTAAACATCAGATGGACACACTGATATCTGTACATTTCCATTGATGCTTTTGTAGAATTAGAATAGATTTCTCCGTATTAATACTATAAGAAATATCTACATCAAAGGAAACCAATAGCTCAACCTGCTCTAATCTTTTGCATGCCTTACTGAACACTCTTCACACTATATCTGGTTTCTTTCTGGAATATTCCATCTCTGCTGTAAAGATTCTCATCTTCTTTATGGTAGTTGATAAAAATAATCTCGCTAGTATCTCTTTCTGAATCCTGTCTGTCACATTGTATTTACACTGTTATTCTTTGTCTACTAAGCTCTATCAATAGAAAACCATTTATCATTATTCCTGGATGCATTAGAAAGCTGACGAGTCTCTTCAGTTTTCAAAAGCTAAGGCATTGCTCAAATGACTCTGTTATCATAGATAGTCTCTCTTTTCAACTAAAGATCTGTCAGTTTGCTATTTAAAGAAGTAAAAAAAAATTATGGCAGAAAAATATGTATTATAAGAAAAATATAATGTGTGAGGAAGTAAGTTTCCTATGCTTCAGTATATGCGTGTGCGTGTGTGTGTGTGTGTGTGTGTTGTGTATGTTATAAATTTAGAGAAATGTAAGTGTTTATTGAAATAAGTAATGATATACCCTTATGTCTATCATTGAAAATGTGTCAGTGTTTATGGAAATATATTGTTATATGAGCGTGTACATGTGTGTGCAATTGTGTGTATGTGTGTGTGTGAGAGATTGAGAGAGAGAGAGAGAGAGAAGATAAGGGCAAGTGAAAGGAAAATAGAAAACGGTAAAGGCAGAGAAAATGAATAGATATGACTTGTTGCATAGCTATTATATATATAAAACCTGCATGTTTTGTACCACATACACACACACACACATTCATACATATTCGTGAGTGATCTTGTAATATTCTTGCGGTACTGTTGTTTCATTTGAGAATGAGAAAGATAATAAAAATCACTGAACAATTCCATTGATGAAGAAAAACATATTTATCCTTCAATACTCATCTTAAAACAAACCCTGATAGTAAACTAAAGAATTTTGGAATGAGAAGTGTATTGTAAACCAGAAATCTATTAAGACATATGCCCAGTTGCACAGAGGCACAGTTTAGCGTAAGATGTATGGGCTGATATTATAGATGTACTTTCATACCAAATTCTTCTTACAAAGAATCAGGCAATATTTTTATGGCATTTGGTGGTGCTGATGCACATAAAAGTTTTGACATCAAACATCTCACAGAAACTGGATTCTTTTTGCTCTTCAATTTCTAACTGAAAGTAACAGATGGGAGTAACAAAATGAAGGTCACACATTTACCACCTTCTATAGAAATTGGATCTTGGAGGTTTGTTCATGCACTATCAAATTGGCCTTGACAGCTTGTGCTAAATCTTTGGATATCTATCAGATCAATCATGCTGAAAATAAATATGCTGAGATACAAAGCTAGAACTATGACATTTAATGTTCAGTAACAGTAAGAGATGAAATAGATATTCTAAAGCCATCATTTAAACATGAATGCAAGGAGGAGGGAAAAAAGGATAAAAGAAATGATAAATAAAAAGAACCCTATCCCTTAATACCTTCTGCTTTAGGATCCCTTAATTGAATAAATCTGTCCTTAATTCAATTAGGTACACTGCGAGAAAAAGCTGTTGGTTTAAAATACATATATAAAATCCTAAGAGAATATGCACATTAGTACGTATATGTACATTAGTACATATGTACATTAGTACATATGTACATTAGTACGTATTATAGGTAGTGGGTAGCGATTTTCTTCACTACTTCAGGGAGTGACGACCCTGCCTGACATGAGTCCTGGGCTCAGCTGGCTCTGGCTGACAGTACCCAGTATGGGCCCCTATCCAGGATTATGGAAAGGAGACAACCTTCAAAGAAATCAGGAGTGGAGCCCTGTAGGTGGTTTAGTGTTCGACTTGACACTCTTCCGGTATCTCCTGCAACCAAGCTGGTGCCAAACGTAATGCTTTGAACTCCTTTGGACTACATCAGCAAGGTTGAGAGAGGAATCCTGACGATTGGGCTACCCAGGATTTTCTTACATCTAGTGCAAAACTGAAGAGGAAACTGGAGAGGACATGAAATGTAAAAACCAGACTGGATTAGTTTATGCACAACTCATCTGTCTCCCAAGACAAAAGGATGCCAACAACATTAGTACATATATGTACATTAATACATATTTAAAAATATTAAATAATGTACAGGAAGATGTGGGACAAAATGGCAAGATAGGATCTTCAGACGTTAGGCCTGACTGAGGGTATAACTAGGGACCTAGACTTCTGCTGGTTTGTTGTGCTTAAGAAGACACATCAAGCTAAGTAAAATTGTGGATGTTCTTGCATACAAGCGTGTCCCCTACATTCATCTTCAGCTGAAAGATCCTAACCTTGCAGGTTCATGGGTGCTGGTACCATATAAAAGGCACCCATAGTGGAACCAGATAAAAGTACCTATTCTGGTGCTGCATAAAATCCCCCAGTACACTCTGTAAAGTGGTCGGCATTAGGAAAGGTATTCAGTCATAGAAACCATGTCAGTAGTGACATAGAACCCAGGCAACTCTTCAGCTGCCCAGCTCCTGTGAAATGATCCAACCTCTCCCAGTATAGGAAATGGACATCATATGGTGATGATGAAGGTGGTGGAGGTGGTGATGATGACGATGACAACGTAAGCTGTCTAGAGTATTCTCATCCTCATTGTTGAGAGTCAAAGGATTTCAACCATAATACACCATTATTCCAGTCATCAAGTCTCCATGTTCTCTTCTTTTACCTTGATTTATTAACAAATCTGATTCCCTTAGCCTGTGCTTCTTTGCAGGCACTGTTAAAAAGCAAAGTTTTATACTTAGAGTTGTTTTTCCCAAATCTTAATCTTTTCTACTCTAGGCGCAAGGCAAAAAATTTTAATTTTAGGGTGCAGGTTGCCAGTCGATTTGATGGACCCCAGTACACAACTGGTACTTAATTTAACAACCCCAAAAGAATGGAAGGCAAAGTCGACTTCAGTGGAATTGAACTCAGAGCGTAAAGACAGACAAAATACCGTTAAGCATTTTGCCCAGCGTGCTAACGTTTTTTTATTTCTTTATTGCTGACAAGAGGCTAAAAATAGGGAGGACAAACAAGGACAAACAAAGGGATTAAGTCGATGACATCGACCCCAGTGCGTAACTGGTACTTAATTTATCGACCCCAAAATGATGGAAGACAAAGTCGACCTCGGCGGAATTTAACTCAGAACATAAAGACAGACAAAATACCACTAAGCATTTCGTCCAGCATGCTAACATTTCTGCCAGCTTGCCACCTTGTCCCTAGTCTTAATGCAAAATCTTAAAACTTCCAGGCTAGCATCAAGCATGAGGCATCGTTTTGTAACTTTTGCTAAAGCATGACTCTCAGATAACTAACTGGGCAGTCTTGGCTCAGCAGTCATAGAAATGTACCCAACCAAATGCAAAAAGGCAACATAGTTTTACAGAGGCAGAACCAGCTGTGTAACATGGGACACATACACAAAAGAGTGTCTGAGATTACTGCAGACTCGTCAGTTAAATGATATCTCGGGTATCTTGACAGCTGTTAAAATATAAGAGTGGAAAGCTCTTCTGTAGAAATATTGGTAACTTAAGTCATCAAAGAAATATACTTATTGGACTTCTAAAGCAATAGATTAACCCCCACTATCAGCTTTTCATCTGTAAGCCTTTTGATGATTCAATATCACAGCCCACATATATTTACCATGTTATATCTCTCCTTATATCATAATGGTTTTCGTTCACTTTATAGTTTGCTTCAGATTTCAGTATCTTCAGTTAATGTTAAAGATATTAAACTAATATTTTTAGTTTTTTATTCTTTTACTTACTTAAATCATTTGCTTGCCAGACTGGAGCATTGTCTTGTAGGGTTTAGTCAAAAAATCTATTTCCAGTACTTTGGCTTTTTACAAAGTTTGCCAATGTTCTGCAGCAGAGGACCAGAAGCCTGAGGTATTCGGAAGCTGGCAGAAACGTTAGCACACCGAGCAAAATGCGTAGCCGTATTTCGTCTGCCGCTACATTCTGAGTTCAAATTCCGCTGAGGTCGACTTTGCCTTTCATCCTTTCGGGGTCGATAAATTAAGTACCAGTTAAGCACTGGGGTCGATGTAATCAACTTAATTCGTTTGTCTGTCCTTGTTTGTCCCCTCTGTGTTTAGCCCCTTGTGGGTAGTAAAGAAATAGTTATTTTGGATTGCAAGACAGTGTGTCAGAGAAAACCATGATGTCATAGGAGAGAAGAATATTTGCATGGGGGATGACTCACTTACAGTTAGGGATTGAGCAATGAAGAAGGCTTGGAGGTGCCACTGTGAAAGGTTGCTAAATGTAGAGAACACATGGAAGAAGGAGAACCAGCCTAAAGTGGACCCAACAGAGGGACCAGGTATTCTAATCAACAGTAGCTTAGTAGATAAAGTAAAACGTCCCATATTTATTTTAATCATCTTTTTGCTGAACCACTAATTGATTGGAGTACGAATAAACTAATGCTAGTTGCCAGGTAGTAGGGGGACAGACACAAAGGCATGCTTACATATACTTACATATACACATATTTATATATGTCTGTGTCTCTGTGTGTGTAATGAGCTTCCACACCTTTTCCATCTATAAAATTCCCTTATAAGGCATTGGTTCACCCAGGGCTATAGAAGACAATTGCCCAAAGTAAAGTGCAAAGGGGCTGAACTCAAAACCATATGGTTATAAAGGAAAGTTCTTAGCCACACAGCCATGTTTCTTCCTGTGTGCAGTGATATAATGAAAATTATAAAATACATTTATTTTCCTCAAAGTTTGAATTAAGTGACTGTTTTTTTTAAATATACTTGCCTATGGAAATGAAATGGTATAGTAGATAGGGCCATTAGAATGAAGAAACAGGCTTGGAAGGACTGGAAGAATGATGGTAGAAAAGAACTGTATAATTGATGTAGTACCATGATAGTCACCTGCTACAAAGGTAAATGTGATACCTTAAACAGATAATTTCAGAGGTATCAAGTTGCTAGACTAGATGATGAAAATTACAGAAAGGATCATAGCTCAATTAGTTAGGAAGAGAGTTAGCCTTTATGAGATGCAATTTGGTTTTCTGCCAGGAAGAAGCACAATTGGTGCTATCTTCCTGGTGAGGCAACTTAGGTGAAGTATTTAGACAAAAATAAACCTCAGTATTTGGCTTTTGTTGACATAGAGAAAGCCTTTAACAGGGGCCCCTTCTACTTATCTGGTGGGCATTGCAGAAGCTAGGGATAGATGAGTGATTGGTGAGAGTTGTGAAATCCATATACAGAGATGCTGTCAATAAGGTTGTCAATGGGTATAGCAAGGAATTTAGTGTACTGGTAGGAGACCACCAAGGATAAGTTCTCAGTACCCTCTTGTTTATCACAGTCCTCTTAGCCATAAAAAACGAATTTAAGAATGGCTCCCCTTGGGAGTTCTTCTATGCTCTTCCTTGCTCTTATTGCAGAATCACTATGAGAACTAGAGAAGAAATTTCAAGTGTAGAAGCAAGATCTGGAATCAGTGGGCCAAAGTCTTAGCAAAGACCAAAGTCCTAGTAAGTAAGAATGCAGACAAATCACTGATCCTTTCAGGGTGATAGCCCCATTCGAATTGTAGAAAAGATGTTGGTAGAAACTCCATATGGTGTACCCAGTGCAAGCTATGAACTCATAAGAAGTGCAGCAATATCACAGGAAGTTTAACAGAGAACATAGTTTTTGTGTGTAGCAGATGTGCAGGTACATGAAACACTAGGAATGTACAGAAAATAAACTCACTCAAATGTCCAGGCACATTCTTATATGATTGTACAGATCCAGTGAACCTCATATTAGCACATCGTTTCCTCTTTGTCATGCGTATTTTTATCAAAGACTATCCATGGAACTCAATGTTATCATTTCTTAATTTGAAAATTGAATATCTTATTAAATAACTTCAGTGAAATTTAATTCCTTTTACATGTAAGTACATTCAGAAAAAAAAAGCAATGATTTTACACACAAGCAAAAAATGCAGTATTACTAGATAGTATTCTTTGATTTGTGCCAAAAATTCCTTTCCACTATTAATGTACTGCTGCTATCACTCCTCCACACCACATGTCCTTACAAGCACTGGCATTTCTGTACACAATGGTGAACATGTATTAACCTAGCAGTGATTCCTACTGGAATTAATATTTCAAGACTTTAAACTTTATCTTTTAAGTTCTGAATCTAAGAATGACATATCACTAATGAATGTGAATATGCATTGTCAAATTATGTGACTGGAATGGTTGCAGGGTGCCAATGGAAGCATAATACATCTGTCTGCACATAATAATGTGAACTGTGTAATTTGGCCACAGATATTTTATCATTATATGACAGTCTAATCTAGAACTACATGAAGGGCTTACGATATTTGCTAGAACATTATATGCAATATAATATTCAACATGGATAATAACATCTTAAAAGCATTTAGATCAATTAAGATAACATACAGAGAATCAGCAGAGAAATTTAGTTCCGATCAAGTCATTAAAATAATCTTGCCTTGTAATATGTGAAAAGAATGACAATATCTTTAAAAAATAAATGAGAAGATTTATCAATGGAGAGAAAGGTTACAGAAAAAAAAAATGCAGTGTGTTAGATAGGCGCAGGAGTGGCTGTGTGGTAAGTAGCTTGCTAACCAACCACATGGTTCCGGGTTCAGTCCCACTGCATGGCACCTTGGGCAAGTGTCTTCTACTATAGCCTCGGGCCGACCAATGCCTTGTGAGTGGATTTGGTAGACGGAAACTGAAAGAAGCCTGTCGTATATATGTATATATATATATATATATATGTATGTGTGTGTGCGTTTGTGTGTCTGTGTTTGTCTCCCTAGCATTGCTTGACAACCGATGCTGGTGTGTTTACGTCCCCATTACTTAGCGGTTCGGCAAAAGAGACTGATAGAATAAGTACTGGGCTTACAAAGAATAAGTCCCGGGGTCGATTTCATCGACTAAAGGCAGTGCTCCAGCATGGCCACAGTCAAATGACTGAAACAAGCAAAAGAGTAAAAGAGTAAAGAGAGAGTATATATGATTACATTGAAAAATATTATAAATGTTGAAATTATTATTCAGTATTTCGATGCAAGCTTTGCTCATATGAAGTGTGCATTTGTGTGTGTGTAGTAGTAGAGTAATTAGGTGTAAGCATGTAAGTCTGTCATGGGCAGGTTTGAACTGACAGCAGAACTTCAAGGACAGAAGTTTTAGGAGAGTTCAGCCAGTAAGTAACTATTTAGGAACCTGTCCTGTTTTAATCTGGAATCTGTTAGTTATTGATTCTGCCTGCAGAGATGCACATATGTGTAAAGCTGCCATTTACAATGTCTTATGCTTAAAATTGCTCATCGTCATTGTGACATATCTTACACCAACTGAGACTGTATCGCAGTCATATGGTTTATGTAAGACAAAGAACTGTTTTAGAACATATTTATTCCAGCAGACGATGAAAATATAAAAATCAACAACTTCGATTAAATGTAAAACTAATGCTGGCATAATAAAAGAAATGTACACTATAGAGTAAGTGTGAGTCTGTCAGCATGTAAGTGTGTGTGTGTGTGTGGAATAGTCAACTAAAAGATAAAATATTTCATATTTGCTGAAACTAAATGAGGTATCTTAAATCATTTCTCTTCGCTATATGCTACAAAAAGATATTTATAAGAAATAAAATCACATATTTAATGTCTGCGATCTGTTGTATTTATCAAGTGAAAATGATATAGAAAATATTTTTGAAAACTATATTTATTTTAATATAATATGTAATACAACTACAAACCATCAAATGAAGTGTTAGTTAAAGAAATGGTGATAGAGAAATCAAGAGGGGGAATATAGAAAATAACTGTTAAGAGCAGCATATTTTGTACTGGCTTCTTAATATTTACTTTGGAGATGTAACACATATATATTTCTATGAGATGAGATTAATTAATAAATATGTCTGTCACTGATGTTTCTCATTAATATACAAGATATAGACATCTATATTTAATTGTAATGTTGGTTTCAAATTTTGGCCCAAGGCTAGCAATTTTGGGGCTAAGAGTAAGTCAATTACATTGACCCAGTGTTTATCTGGTGCTTTGTTGATAGGCGTAGGAGTGGCTGTATGGTAAGTAGCTTGCTTACCAAACACATGGTTCTGGGTTCAGTCCTACTGTGTGGCAACTTGGGCAAGTGTCTTCTACTATGGCCTCAGGCCGACCAAAGCCTTGTGAGTGGATTTAGTAGACGAAAACTTAAAGAAGCCTGTCGTATATATGTATATATATATATGTATGTTCGTGTGTATATGTTCGTGTGTCTGTGTTTGTACCCCCAACATCACTTGACAACCGATGCTGGTGTGTTTCAGCAAAAGAGACTGAGAGAATAAGTACTATGCTTACAAAGAATAAGTCCTGGGGTCGATTTGCTTGACTAAAGGCAGTGCTCCAGTCAAATGACTGAGACAAATAAAAGAGTAAAACTGAAAGGATGAACAGCAAAGTTGACCTTGGTGAGGTTTGAACTTAGAATGCAAAGACGGATGAAATGCTGCTAAATATTTTTCCCAGCATGCTAATGATTCTGCCAGCTCACAGCCTTATATTTGAGTGTAATATTGTTTTACATATATGTCAATGCTATAATAATCATGTGTTAATCACATAATAGGCAAGTGAGTGCACAGCTGCTTGGTTAAGAACCTTGCTTTCCAACTATGTGGTCTTAGGTTCAGTCCTACAGTGTGGCAACTTGGGCAAGTGTCTTCTTCTATCGACTCAGGCCAACCAAATCCTTTTGAGTATATGTATCAGACAAAGAATTAAAGAAGCCTACTATATATATATATATTATATATATATATATATATATATATATATATATATATACATATATACATACATACATACATACATATATATATATACATATAGACAAATAGATAGATACATACATACATACATACATACACACACACACACATACATACATACATACATACATACATACATACATATTTTGTACTGGCTTCTTTATATTTACTTTGGAGATGTAACACATATATTTCTATCAGATGAGATTAATTAATAGATATGTCTATCACTGATGCTTCTTTTTCTGGGTTCAAATCTCATTTGTGAACCCATGGAAAAAAAACCCCACCAACTATTCTACCTGTATGTCTGTACACACCTTTCAATACAATGTATGCCAGAAGGTTTGCAAATCTAATAGAGGCCTCCAAAGGCACTTTAAAATCCACAAAGATCAGAACTTATCCGCAGCTTTTGGTGGTCCAAATCAGATATGCAATCTATGTGGGTATCTTATCAAAACACTGCCTGGTTCAAAACAATCACATCAGATGCCATGATGGTTCTAAGGTGATGAGAAAAACCACTATTATGCAATTCAATTCTTTATAAAACTTTATATATTTTATTTTTTATTTATGATTTGGTTTATGTCTATCATTGTTTGAATTGCATAATAGCGGTTATCCTCTAATTTATATATATTATATATTTATATTGTGAAATTTGATTTAATACTAAATTAAATTTTTCACTGTAGGTTTGGAGTTATACTCCCCATTATTATTATTATTATTATTATTATTATTATTATTATATATATATATATTATATATATATATGTATAAGTTTCTTTCAGTTTCCATCCACAAAATCCACTTACTAACTTTGATCAACTTGGAGTTATTAGAGGCCTAGATGACACTTGCTCAAGATGCCATGTAGTGGAATTGACCTCAAAACCATGTGTATAGGAAATGAACTACTTAACTACATACCAATGCCAGCACCGATGTGGGTGGAAATTACAAACTAGACAAATACATATTCTCACATTTGTTGCATTAGCTACAGAAGAAAGAACCAAACACAAGCAGAACAAAAATCTAAATTATAATAGTTATATGAAATTTCGCATTAACATATAAAGTATTGTCTTTGTAGCTTTAGTATCAAGTTTTATTTCAGATCAACTGATTGTAGAAAGATCCATAGCATAAGAAGTTGTAGTATAATATTGATTCTTTTAAAAGATTCATGGTTTTATTTTTAAAGGAAATGAGGCTCTAGTCAACTGAAACAACCAAGAACGGTATGTTACCGATGCAACCTGTTTTATTGGTGTTGGCGACATAAAATGAAAATGGAACATGTTTAAGAAGTGAACTTGCAAACATAAAGCTTAGAACTTTATTCTGTACTCTCTTTCTCTCTCTCCCTTTTTCTCTGTCGCCTTTCTCTCTCTCTCTCTCTCTCTCTCTCTCTCTTTCTTTATCTATCTAACTCTCTCTTTTTCTCTCTTAATGTCCTTTCTTCTTTTTCTACTGTCACTTTGAAACCTATTCTGCTTGTTATTATAGAATATTAATGCTTTGCAAATATATGAATTATATTTAAAAGAGAAAAATATATTTTAACTTATAAATAAATAAACAAGCAACCAAATAAACAAACAAACAAATAAAAAAAGACAGAAGACTAGTTGATACATACATTTTAAAACAACAAGAAAAACAGGATGTTAAAAGATTGTTTCTCCATTGAGATATATGAAATAGCAAGAGAATGTTTACATATTGAAACTGTCAATTTCTCTATATTTATTTTTTTAAAAACCACTTTGATTTATCTCAGTGCATTGATATTAAAATATACAGTTGTACAGATGCTTATATTTGTAATAATATTGATCAGCACCTATATAAATAGTTTGTATATGATGATGACAGGATTTGCTTTTCATTTTAGCAAGAAATAATAAAAGAAATCTCACATGAGAGGAGAAAAAAGAAAGAGACAAATTATATTCATACGTGTGTGTGTGTATGTGTATGTATATATATATATATATATATATATATATATATATATATATATATACATACATATATATGTGCGTGAGCATGTATGTATAGTTATATATATAACTATATATATATATATATATGTACATACATATATATCTCTGTATATATATATGTGTGTGTGTGTGTATATATATATATATATATATATGTATATGTACATACATATATATCTATGTATTTATATATATATGTGTATGTATATATATATGTATATATTTGTATATATATATATATATATATATTATATATATATATATGTATATATATATATGTATATATATATATAGTATATATATATATATATATATATATATATATATACATATATATATATATGTATATATATATATATATATTATATATATATATATATATATATATATATATGCATACATAAGAATGCTAATATTTAGATTTCTTTTCAACAGTTGGAATAGCTCTATAATTTAGCTAGCAAACATCAAGCTAGAAATGAGATGAAGAAGAAACGAAACAGTCAGATCAGCAAAGACAATAGTGATGTAAGTTGTTATAAAACACTTGTGAATGCAGTTGAAATTATTTACTTCATGCTTGATTTTCTTGCTGATCTTTCTTTTTCCATAGTTTAGTTTCATTTGAAATTTGAAAGTCATTATTGCATCTTTACATGTGTATGTGAATATAATGTAGGGTTCTGTCATGTAGCCTTAAAAAAAAAAATTACAGTTTTATGTAAATTCACGTGTATGAGAGTGTTGTACATGTGTGTTCACTTGCAGTAAGCATATGTGTGAGAATTCTTTGCATTTTAAAAAGCAAAATTTAAAAAAAATCTTTTAACTATTATTAAAAGACCACACTTTCATCAGATTGTAAAACTTCTGAAAATAGTTCATTATCTACTCATTGATAGAATCTGTGTGTTTTGTAACTTGCGTTGGTCATTTACGACCTTAGATAAGAACATTATATTGGTTGGTAGTACACCACGATATTTATGGTTAAAGATAACAGAACTTGTCAGAGTAAGAAAATGTTACTTTCTTTGATTATGTGACAGAAAAAATTAATAGGCAAAAAAAAAAAAAATTAATCAAAAATCTTAGTATAACACGAAATATAATTTCTTTTAACAGCATCTTTACTTGAAGAGACATCTAACTAGATTTCACCTTTTGACTAGTAAGTGGTAAATAAATTCTAATAAGAAAAATTTGTGTGGCTTGGGACCAGATGATGCTTTCATAAATATCAATGAACAATGATAACACAAAAAAAGCATTATTAATTCACTTTTTTATTATTTTAAATAATGATTTTAAGGTGAAGGTTTCTATATTATTATTATATCAATGACCATGTAGGGGTTAATAATTATGTATCATTCACAAATATAACCCTATAACCTCAAAACTTCAATTACAAACTCATGAAGATAGGCAAGTATTTAATTTACTCGTTATCCATGCTATCAAGCTATGCCTGCTGTTGGGTATGTAGAAATCACTTTGTTTCACATTTTATAGCTATTGTAACTTCCTTTGAAACATATTACATTATATAAAAATGCTTAATATTTCACTAATAGAGATTCATTATGTCTAAATGGTGATCAAATGATCATTTTTCTAAAGTCAATTAATTAGAACACATTTTCTTATCTGGAACATATTATTTTCTATCAATAATTGGCCAATAACTGTTATTTTCTTCTTAAGTGCTTTGTATATTATTTGTTGTATTTGAAATATAATGTTCACTTCCACCATGAGATTGTGTATTAAATTCACTGTTAGTATAACCAAACATTACAGTTTAACCTCTCTGTGAATGTATGTGAAAATAAATATGATCTCTAGGCTTTAATCATATTTTAAAATAATTTAGTATGAGGAGGAGCTTTCTAAATTAAGTAACTATGTCTTCATAAAGCTAGTGTTTGGAACTAAATTTCACAAAAGGTTCTTACACAAGAACTCTAAATTTCACAAAAGGTTCTTTTATATGATGCTTAAATTTACATATAAATACTCTGAAATAGACAGTTTTGTACGATAAAACCAAGAGTTCTCCCAGACAGATAGAGAAAAAAGTTAAAGTACACACACACACACAACACACACACACACACACACACACAAACACACACAGACACAAAAACACACATACACATAGTCAGAATCTTGTGCTGTATGAATATTTCATTACATACTGTAATGAACATGTATGAATAACCAACTATGATTCCAACACATAAAATATAGGTTCCTACTAGTATTTTAAAGATATTTTTTCTATTACATCTCTTTAGATACGTTGTCTCAAAATCAGTACCAAATTATTCCTTTTTGTTCCAGAAAACAATATAATGTCTTCCATTTAACTTTTTTTTTTTTTTTTTTTTAAATTTCGTGTATGATTCTCTTTAGCAACAATAGTCAGACAAGAGACACTTGGCTCTCAGCAGAAGAATTTCAAGACTAAAGAGAATTTTATTTTGGGAGCAGGAATTGAAGAGGAATTATAGTGAAAGAAAAATCTCTGATCTAGGAAAGACTGTACCAGTTGTTGTTGCACTACATGTTTACATACATACATGTATGCAGGCATACACACATACATACACATGTATGTATGAATGTATGTATAATTTTGATTGCTGGGATCCTTGAATACTCTATGCATATCAAAGTGAAGCATGTTACAATTTATCAACTCAGAATGATGCAAAAACAGGCAGTTAAGTAACCCAGAATACACCAATGAAAAAGGTTTGCTGTTGTTTGCTAATTAAGAACTCCATTTGTATCCAAAAGTATCTAACTTCATTGAACAATGAATGAGAACTTAAGTATAGTATAAAAATATAATAAAAACAGGTGAATAGGTTCTCTGGTATTGCTACAATTGTTTCATTATGAGTTTTTATTTTGATACTATCATAATGCAATTAGTTAGATTGTGGAAATGTTGCATGCCTCCCAACTCATCAGGCCACCCAAAAAATGAGTAAGACAGCCAATGAAATAATTGTTGAAATACCAGTTAATCCATTCATCATTCATCTCTTCATATATATATATATATATATATATATATATGCATGTATATGTATATATATAAAGCAATACCAAAAAATGGGACAAGAATGCAAAACATCTAGACAGGCAATACAAAAATCAAGGATGGGTCATTCAGAGTTTTCTTTCTTCAGTCAAGTTCCATGTCATCTTTTCCAATTTCGGCTGGTTATACTCGAGATTGCTCCAATCTGGCCAGCCTCAAGTAAGAACTAAGCTAAGAGCACTAGACTCCTTGGAAGAAAGCAGCGAATGTATATGAAAACAAGGACGGAAAAAATAGAGAAATGGTACACAAATACAAATGCCAATAACATGGCATAACAACAGGTGTGTTTCGGCCAAGGATGAATTAAATTAAGCAGGCATGTGTGGAAGTGAAGCTTTACGGCAGGGACATAAGAGATGACAGGCATAGGGAGGAATATAGATGTTGCATAGATGGTAGTCGAACCAAGAAAGAAAGGTCAGGCGTGGCTGAACACCAGTCACGTGGAGAGAGAAGGGAGAGAGGTAGAGGCAGAGGGACAGAAGAATTAGGGAGGGACGAGAAAAAAAGAAAAGGTACAGAGTGAAGTGAAAGAGGCATGAAGATGAGAATTAAGAGAAATTCAGAAAATGTGACAGAGTGGAATGAATGAAGTAAGTGTGAAGGGGCCGATAGAAAGAAGGAAAGAAAAAAAGAAAGAATGATATAGTTATACAGAATTTATATTTATTTATATATATGTGTGTGTGTGTGTATTTACATATAAAAGCCCAAAGTGTACGCACATATTCCCTTTCAGGACAGCTCACTTATTAACTATAATAATAGTCAGGCTCAGCAAGTGTTTCTGCTTTTCCCAACATCATAATTGATTGAAAATGCCTTTAGTACTGTTGGAGACAGTGATTAAAAAGTAAAGATGTTTTAAATTTTGTAAGCATTTGTAAGCTGTGAGAAAAGCTAAGTGGTTTTATTTTAAATTAGTTTCTCTGCATGTAGACCCAAATGGACACCAAAACAAATGAAATATTTGTCATTATGATTTTGACACGTGGGAAGGAGAGTTGCTGAAGAGGTCACAGTAGGTGTGAAGAAATGTTTCCAAACAAAGGGCATAAAATAAGAATTATAAAAAAATCTGAAGTGAAAAATGAATATACAGTGCTTGTGTTTATTTGGCAAAAAGAGAGTGACCATCCCAAAATATAACAATATGATTTTATTATCACCCTTTGTAAGTTGGTGAGCTGGCAGAATTGTTAGCTCCCCGGACTAAATGCATAGCAATATTTTACCCGTCCTTATGATCTGAGTTCAAATTCCACCAAGGTTGACTTTGCCACTCATCTTTTGGGGGGTCGATGAAACAAGTACCAGTTATGCACTGGGGTTGATGTAATTGACTTGCCCCCCCCCCCCAAAATTTCAGACCTTGTGCCTATAGTAGAAAGTATTATTACCCTTTGTCTTTTCATTTGACGCCAATAAAGTATTTCTGACTTACACAACAATATAAATTGGTGCTAAATCGCATGCAAGTTTTATGATCCATTGATATAAAATTTCATTTTCTTTTATTGCCTTTACTAAAGTCATTGTTGGGATGCACACAAACCAGTTCGAATTTTAAAATAATGTGTCTCTTTAGTCAAAGCTAACTCAGATCAATAACATCAGCTGAAGTGGGGGAGATCTTCTCCAGTGATCTGATGATGGAATACAGCAGAGGTCATATTCACATTGAAATCTGCCAGAATGTATTAAGAATAATTACATACATTAGTGTTTAGATTCTAACTGTTTTGCATGCATCTCAAGATTTATCATAAAACTGGCACTCCATCGCTTATGGTAAGGAGCGTTCCAGTTGATCTGATCAATGGAACAGTCTCCTCATGAAATAAACGTACAAGTGGCTGAGTATTCCACAGACACATGTAGTCTTAGTGTGGTTCTCATGGAGATTCAGTGTGACACAGAATGTGACCTTTGAATGATAGGTACTACTAATTTTTGTCAAGTGAGTGGACTGGAGCAAAGTGAAAAAATAAAAATAAAATGGATTGTGAACCAGTTCCAGCACATGCCAGGAGTTATGCTTCAGTGGCTGGAAAAGGTACAACCACAGATTCGCTAGAAGTGCAAGGAATTAAAATCAAACAGAAGCTGAAGGAGTACAACAGGCTGATTCAGAAGGAGGGATCCAGTTTAAGGCTGACCCCTTCCAGAAGAAGTGACCACCAGTACAAAGAAAAGAATAGTGATTTATAGAACACTATCTACAACCACCAAAAATATCGAGATAGCTACAGAAGAAGTTATTGAAGAATGTCTGAAGGAAATAAAGAGCCTGACAACATTCTACACAAGAAGCAGAAAATGCGACACAGTGGAGGTGGGGTTTGCCAATGGACAGGAGGCAATAAATCACTCCACAGTAAGGCTGAGGACGCAAAAGGGCCGCCAGTGTTAGAACAGGCAGGGTACCACCGGAAATCAAAGAAGCATGGCTGGTTGCAGCTGTAATGCACAAAACTGAGGAAGACGCCAAAATTCTAAAAGTAACAAGGACAAAGAAGGTAAACTGGTGGGGATACAGTCTAGAAATGGTCGTCCAGGTCGGACAACATGATGTAAATGAAATTGCAGAAGAGAAGGTTGAGAGTGGTGGTAGAAGGAAGACCACCGACCTGTTATCAATGCGGAGAAAAGGAACACATTAGAATAAAGTGCCCCCAGAGAGACAGTAAAAATGAGGAAAACCAACATGAGCAGAGTACCGAAGTGACAGGCCTAGCACATGAGAAATGTGTGGAGGAAATGGAGGAGGCATTTATGGAGATAACCAAGAGAAAAATGAAAGAGATAGTGAAAAGTTCAAAAACGAAAAAGGAGAGTGAAACAGACATAGCACAGCTTGTGCAGTATGCATCTCCACCAGCATCACAAATGAAAGAAAAAAAAATGGAAACCGCCCCAGAAAGCCCAGGTTCCCTACAGAAACAAGCAGTCAAAAGACCTAGGAAAAACAAATTACATATGGTAACATATACATAAAGTACAGCAATAGAAGTAATTAGAGTAAAATTACCAGCGGAACATTACACAGAAAATGCAAAAGGCATATTAATAGACCAAGAGAGATATGAAAAATTTTAAATATGGTTTGGAACCAACATAGACCCATTGGGAGTGGAGATAGAGTTTGATGACCTACTGCCTGTTGTAGATTATGAGGTTTTAAGCCATATATAAACTGGTAAGGCGTGAGTAAGCTTTTAAAATTTTGTTAAATGAAACTACACATACGATACTAAAAAGGAAAAAGAAAAAAGAAAAGAAGATATGAAAACTTGTATTAAAAACAGTTAAATGGTACTGCTTGAGAGTGGGGTTCAAATAGCCATGACATTTTCATTATTATAATCTATTTTTCATTCATTCGTTTTATGTTTTTGTCCCCACTGTATTGTTCTGTCTGTCCATGTACCATCCTCCTCTGTGTCAGGGCCTGTGTGCCCAATAAAGAAAATCAGTGTGGTGTCTGCAGGCGCTTTGTAAAGACAGTCGTAGAGGTTGTTGAGAAGAGATATTGTTTGTTCCATGTTGTTTCTGATTTATATTTGTATTGTTATAACCTTGTTATAAGTCTATGTTATAAAGTGGCATATACAGTGAGTTAAAAGAAGGACATAACAGTTTCCACAAGACACAACAGATCCCAAAATGATGTAAGGCAATGTTGAGCTTAGACGAATTTGAACTCAGAACGTAAAGATGGGTGAAATGCCATTAACTATTTTGCACAGTGTATAAACAGTTCTGCTAGCTTGCTGTCTCATTAGTAATAACGACCTTGTAATTAACAAGTCTAAGGATCTAAAATAGCCCCTATAACAGAAGGAGACTATGAGAATGTGTGATGATTCTAAATAAAAGTATAAGGGATGAAATGAAACAAAAGGAAAAGTGGAAATAGGGAATAGGGAATAGGGAGA
The DNA here is from genome assembly GCF_006345805.1 of Octopus sinensis. Classification (NCBI taxonomy): domain Eukaryota; kingdom Metazoa; phylum Mollusca; class Cephalopoda; order Octopoda; family Octopodidae; genus Octopus; species Octopus sinensis. The sequence continues at coordinate 63,197,322 of NC_043008.1, forward strand.
CAGGAGAGATTAGTGGCATTTTTCTCAACCCATCAACTCCACAGGAATGCTACTGGAGATTATGTAAATATTTTATTTACAGTTCCATGTTGAAGAGTTATTGTGGCATCTGTAGAATGTAGCTAATGGAATAGTCACTGAGTTGTAGACATAGTCTGTCCATTGCATCTAGCCATTGGGTGGGTACCTTTTGCGAAGTACACTCAGTCGCATGTCACCAAGCTGAGAATAACTTTTTGCAACAATTCACAGAAGCCCTTTAAGGTCCAGAACATGGTCTTTTGTCCCCTGTGGAGACGTGTGACTTAGTGGTTAGTGTTGGACTCATCATCATAAGACTGTTGTTTCGATTCCTGCCCCAGACAATGCATTGTGTTCTTGAGCAAAACACTTCATTTCACAATGCTCCAGTCCACTCAGCTGGCAAAAACGAATAATACTGTGATGGACTAGCACCCCATCCAGGTGGAAGATATATATCTGCCATGAAAACTGGGAAACAGGCCCTTATGAGCCGGCATTACTCAAGAAAATTACTCGTTTACTTTCTTCCTCCACTGACCAAGCAATAACAAAAAAAGTGTTTTAAATTTTTAACACAGCATGGAATTATCTCTCAGACTCAAGATGCGGTCTTTCCTACGAAGTAATACCAATTACCCCTATCTCTTATCTTATTATGAATTCACCACACATGTTCACTATTTAGAGAGAAGTGATTCTTTTCTGGTACTGGAACCAAATGCCTGCAGTCCATTTGATTTCCTAAATTATGTTAATGATCTATAGTGATGATTTCGTTTTTATTTTCTTCACCCTTTTCAAAATTTCTAATGTAAATTGTTGTTAATTTCACTGTTGAATTCATTCAAATCTCTGAAAAGAACACACCTAAAGCATTATCCATTTGACGTAGCTTAATTTCATTACAATCGAGCATCTTCCTCATCAAACGGTGTTAAAGGCGGGTTATGGTAAATCATGCAAAGTAGAAAAATAGGAACAGAAGTGATTTAAAGCCAATCAGTAGTGAATGTGAAATAATTGTAGCCTAAATGCCACTGAACTGAATCTAATTTAAATCTCATTGTGGTGCAACTATTTTCAATAATTCACAAAGCAAATAGCTTATGAAAAGAAACAAAAATTTCATAAATAAATTTTAAAAAACCAAAAAAAGGAAGAAAAAACTGTACTAATCAAAAGTATTATGAGTTTGAACACAAATCCCTACCCACTCAATGCAGACTTAATTTTTTTATTTATTCATTTATCTATTTTATATTTTCCATATTTATGTTTAGATCGCCTAATTTTATTTTGCTAATATGGTAGGTCAGGTAGCAAACATATGGGGAATTGATTCTCTTCCATGTGATGTTTTCATTATATTTCGAAGAATTTTTTTTGTTTTTTTTTTTTTTTCATGTGTGTGCTTTTAAACTGTGCACTCTATATAACTAATCTCTTGTTTGAACAGTCTATAAGTTTTTTTTTTTTTTTTTTTTTTTTGTTTCCAGCTCAAATATAAATGAAAGTATCAAACAGAATGTATCTGTACTCTTGAAACAACAATCTAATCAGTTGTTTCTATTCTCAATCTAATTACGACCAACACTGCTTTATTTTCCTCAGGAGAGAAAACTCACAGCATCAAATAAATTTGGTTCTCTACATAAAATAGGAAAATTACATAAGTATATATGTGTGTGTGTATGTGTGTGTGTGTCTGTGTGCGTGTGTGTGAGTGTATGTGCATATGTGTGTGTTTGCTTCTTAGTAATTTGTTGACAGTGACTTCGATGTTTTAGCAGAGGTCTATTCCTGCTGGTAAATCACTGTCAGTAAATTACTATGTTTTTAAGTCCTCTATTCAGTTGATGTTCTTTGCTTGGAATATATATATATATATATATCTGCCGGTGGCACGTAAAAAGCACCATCCAATAGTGGGCGTTTGCCAGCCTTGTCTGGCACCTGTGCCGGTGGCACGTAAAAATCACCCACTACACTCTCGGAGTGGTTGGCGTTAGGAAGGGCATCCAGCCATAGAAACATTGCCAGATCAGCCTGGGCCTGGTGCAGCCTTCTGGCTTCCCAGACCCCAGTTGAACCGTCCAACCCATGCTAGCATGGAAAGCGGACGCTAAACGATGATGATGATGATGATATATATATATATATATATAAATATACATACACACACACATAGATAGATAGATAGATAGATAGATAGATAGATAGATAGATAGATAGATAGATAGATAGATAGATAGATAGATAGATAAATAGATGGATAGATATAGATACATAGATATATACATCATCATCATCATCGTTGTTTAAGGTCTGCTTTCCATGCAAGCAGCTTGAGTGGCTTAAGTCAATGCTAGAAGGAAAATGAACATCTTTGGTTTTACAATGAATGATGTTTTTCCATCAGGATAGTGCTCAGCCACATACAGCGAGAATGATATTCCAAAGGCTGGAGTAGTTTGAATGGGAAACAACGCACCACTCATCATATTTGCTGGGCATTGCCCTATCTCATGATCATTTATTCTGCAGTCTTCAAAATCATTTGGACAGGAAAAAAATATGGATTGTGTAGACGAAGTCAGAACAGCACTGGAGGAGTATTTTTCATCACAAGCAAGTGAATTTTGGAAGAGGGACCTTGCAAGTCTAACAGATAGATAGATGAGCATTGTGGAAAATGAAGTGGGGGTATATTTCAGATTTAAAAATAAACTTTATTTATCTTAATTTTGAAAAAATAAAAGAAGTATAAAAAACTGCATTATCTATCGGATGACCCAATATATATGTGTGTGTGTTTGAGCGTGTGAGTGTATACGCTTATATATAATATATATGTTCATATATACATATACATTTACATACATACACACACACAAACACACACACACACACACACACACACACACACACATATATATATGGTATGCCAGCATGGCTTCAGTCTAATGACTGAAACAAGTTAAAGAATAACAGAATAAAAGAATATGTACATATATTTGTATGTTATGGAAATGAATGGTCTGGAGTTCCTATCTTCAAGATTCCTTATAGTTTTAGAACGTGAATAAGATGAATTACTAAAGCATAAGACAAAATGTCTAGTGATATTTGCTCAGGTCTTGAGTGTTCTGTTCTCTTGCTGGTAGACTAAATATTTTGCTTAGTTTAACACCACCATCTTCTTCTTGGGTCACTTTAGAAGATTTTACAGTGTTTCAGACAAGCTTTCAGACAAGGTCTTCAGTTTAAGCACTTCCTCCTCCCCATCTCCTTCCTCGCCATCTGCGTTGGAGATCCAGAGGGGAAGAAAACGAAATGAAAGGACTACCCTTTTCACTCTTACTAATTGCTTTGTCTGTTACAAGAAACTAAAACCAGCTGTTTATCAGCATCTCCACCACCACCACTACCACGACCACCACCGCTTCTGTCGTCGTCGTCATCATCATCATCATCACCATCATTTAGCATCTGTTTCCCATGCTGACATGGGTCAGATGGTTTGACTGGAACTGGTCAGCTGGAGAGCTGCACCAGGCTCCATCCTGTTTTTTGTTTGCTTTCTACAACTGGATACCCTTCCTTATGCCAACCACTCTACAGAGTGTACAGGGTGCCATTAATGCGTCACTGGCATTGGGGAGGGGGAATTTAATGTGTTACCAGCATGGGTGCCTTTTACATGTCATTGACACTGACCATGACTATGATTTCACTAAGCTTAATGAGTTTTCTCAATTAGAGCAACTTGCCAACAGTCTCAGTCACTTGTCATCATCTCCATGGAACTGAACATCTGAAGATCACATTTCACCACCTCATCCCATGTCTTCCTGTATCTACCTCTTCCACAGCTTCCCTCAACAGTTAAAAATCTACACTTCTTTACGCAACCCTCCTCATTTATACTGCTGTTCTTGTCTATATGTCATCATCATCATCATCATCGTTTAACGTCCGTTTTCCATGCTAGCATGGGTTGGACGGTTCGACCAGGGTCTGGGAAGCCAGGAGGCTGTGCCAGGCTTCAGTCTGATATGGCAGCATTTCTACAGCTGGATGCCCTTCCTAATGCCAACCACTCCGTGAGTGTATATCTAGTTAAATATCTAAGCAAACTATATTTCTGAAGGCAAGATGTTAAACTGTAAGTTGACCTTAATTATAATTTCTTACACAGCCACAAGGCTAGAAATTTGGGGATTATAGGTTAAGCAATTATATCAATCCCGTATTTGACTGGTACTTCATTTAATGAAATCTAAAATGGGGAAAAAGTAAGGTTGAATTTGGTAGGATTTTAGCTTAGTAATTAAAATGTTGTAATTAAACTTCATAAGGTATTTGGTTCAATACTCTAATGATTCTGTCAATCTATCAATGTAAATTTTAATTATGAAGAAAATGAGGGTAAAATGTAGGCTTGTGAAAAGTAGTGTTACATGTAGATGTTCAAATGTATTCTCATTAATAAAGATAATGAAGTAATATATATTTCTTAACTACCCACAAGGGGCTAAACACAGAGGGGACAAACAAGGACAGACAAATGGATTAAGTCGATTACATTGACCCTAGTGCGTAACTGGTACTTAATTTATCGACCCCGAAAGGATGAAAGGCAAAGTCGACCTTGGCGGAATTTGAACTCAGAACATAACGGCAGACAAAATACGGCTACACATTTCGCCCGATGTGCTAACATTTCTGCCAGATAATGAAGTAATATAGTGGCAAATCCTATTTATGAAGAGCAAAATGATATCAATAGATGTTGTTTATTAAAGACATGATGGCAATATAAGTGCTTTCTATTTATCAAAGACAGTGTAGTAAAATATAGACAGACGCATTATTATAAAAGTCAAAATGTTGAAATGGTAGCTTGACTTTATGAAAGTTAAGAATTCAGCAATAATGTTATACAAGATTATTGCATTCCAAATACCATATGAGTTTTTAGATACACATTTAGCTGTAGTTAATGTTTTTAATAAAATGTACATGGAAAAGGTTGTCAGCTGATACTCTTTTATGCATAGTTATATCTTGAATGTTAATTCATGGCAGTATTTTTATTACCTAATGCATGTAAATCTTATAACTATTTTAAATGTATTTTTTATGGTTATATTAAGTGAATGCAGCATGAAAGTATTACAGGGATTTTAGTGAACTAAAAAGTATGGGAAAAGAATAATTATTAAGGGCAATGCAAATAAAGCCTAAGAAATAAAGAGGAAATGCACGTTTACCATTTTATCTACACATGGAACGCAACATGCATTTGTTATGATACTAAGGGGAAAAAATTTATGCCAAAAAATGAAGAACAGGACAGACTTTACCCTTTTGTTACCACATTTCTGTTGAAATACACAGTTTTCATCATCATCATCATCATCATCATCGTTGTTTAACGTCCGTTTTCCATGCTAGCACGGGTTGGATGGTTCGACCGGGGTCTGGGAAGCCAGGGGGCTGCACCAGGCACCAGTCCGATCTGGCAGTGTTACTACGGCTGGATGCCCTTCCTAATGCCAACCACTCCATGAGTGTAGTGGGCGCTTTTTATGTGCCACCGGCACAAGTGCCAGGGGAGGCTGGCCGTGGCCACAATCGGTTGGTGCTTTTTACATACCACTGGCACAGAAGCCAGTCAAGGTGGCGCTGGCATCGGCCATGTTCGAATGGTGCTTTTTACATGCCACCGGCACAGGTATCACAACTACAATTTCTATTTGATATTTATCTTGATGTTTTTTAAATCAATTTTGAAAATGATAGAATTTTGTTAATTTCACCATATAAAGTGATATTTGAAATGGTTTTTGCATATTTATTCTTCATACATCTGGGCAAGTTCAAATGCAAAATAAGCTGGTCACTGTAGCGTATATCACAGGAGATAAGTTCTCTGTTTTACAATGACAGTATGTTCATAATATACATGACTCATTGATACAAGGAATTTTGGGACACAAGCACCTGACATGTTTTGTCTCATCAGCCAGAAGCATTCAGGCTGTTTGAGCCTAAAAAGCTTCTCACTCAATACTTCCAGGCTAAAGCAATCTTGGGTACACTTTGCATTTGTTAATCTAAGTCCGATGAAGGGCAAGGCTCATACATTTGAGAGAAACATCAGGTGAGGTGGTTGCCAAAAAAGCTAGTATTTCTAGGTGGCGAGCTGGCAGAAACGTTAGCACACCGAGCGAAATGCTTAATGGTATTTCGTCTGCTGTTACGTTCTGAGTTCAAATTCCGCTGAGGTCGACATTGCCTTTCATCCTTTTGGGGTCGATAAATTAAGTAGCAGTTGTGCACTGGGGTCGATGTAATCGACTTAATCCCTTTGTCCTTGTTTGTCCCCTCTATGTTTAGTCCCTTGTGGGCAATAAAGAAATAAGATACAAAGAGTTAAAGGAGTTCATCTTGATTTTTAGGTTTGATGGCTTTTTGTCCTGACAAGTTGTCAGTCAACCTTCTACACACCAGTCAGTGGAGGTACATGGTGTAGTGGTTAGGGTGTTGAGCTCATGATTGTAAGATTGTAGTTTCAATTCCTGGACCAGGCAATACATCGTGTTCTTGAGCAACAAAATTCATTTTACTTTGCTCCAGTCCATCCATCCAGCTGGCAAAAATGTATAATCATGTGATGGATAGGTATCCTATACAGGTGGAGAATATAAGCACCATGAAACCAGAAAACCAGACTGTATGAGTTGGTATGACTTGAGAACATAACTCTAGCTTTAGTACGCACCAGTGCAAGAACCTAGACAACTGCTGTTATTTTTGTTGGTGGCGGTTTGACCATCAAACAAGTAGTACTGATTCATATAATTCATGTAAGTGACAATAAGAGATCATTTTTGATCTGGTATGATACAATACTTTCACATATTTTTCTCAAAACAGTTCTTGTTCCACTAAATGATTGAGTCATTAAAACACCAGCTCAGATTTAACCCTTTTATTATCCTATTTCAGCTGAAATGCACTGGTTTCATTTTAATTAATTTGGAAAACAATAAACAATTTAGAAAAAACAACTTCATCATTATTAAGCTGGTGTTTGGAGTGTAAATTAATTTGAAAATCTGATGGACAATTTTAATTTAGATCACTTTAAAATAAAAACTTTGTGGCAAAGAACCGAGGAAAGTTTCAAGCAGGTTGGTATCAAAAGATATTGCTGATATAATATACAATAAACTGCACAGAAAAGGTAGGTTTCTTCTTGTTAATTTGTCAACAGGGAAAACTTCAATACATAACTATAAAGAAACAAGACAACTGTAGATTGTAAAGTATATCTGCTGGTATCTGAGTAAGTGGCATGCCCTTTCAGGTACCTAACCACAGTTACATTAAATTGCTTTTTCCTATGACAAAATCCAGTAAACTGAATATGTGTATATTTTACCATCTTGCCTTTCATAAAGAGCACCTACATCTATCATTTTGCTTTCCATAAATAGGATTTGCCATTATTTTATAAGACTACTCTCCCACAAATTTCAAGCCTTGTGCCTATAGTAGAAAAGATTATTTTTATAAGCCTGATTATCATACATACACCAACATTTTACCTACGACTTGTACCGGTTTAATTTTCACAGTATTTAAATGTTTTGTTCCATGGCAAAAACCCAGTTTTGGACACTTTGATCAATTTATCAGAACCAGAATTACTAGAATTGCCATTTCTTAATTTACATTAATTAAACTACATAATTTGTTTCATAATCTTCAATATATATATTGCATTCACAATGGTGTTGGTATTCTTGATACACATTTCAATATACTACATACTAGCATATGGTGCATACAAGATATTTAAGAAGTTCCCCTTAAAATCACATGGTATCAGGTTCAGTCCCAATGCACAGCACCTTAGGCAAGTGTCTTCTCTATCCCTAGATTGAACAAAGCCTTGTGAGTGAAGTTGTTAGACAGAAATTGAAAGGGATACATATATATATATATATATATATACATACATGCATATACACACACATCCATACATACATACATACATGCATTCATACATACATACATACATACATACATACATACATACATACATACATACATGCATACATGCATACATACATACATACATAAATGGTAGAAGCCATTGACACTCATAATAAAAAGGAGTACTGGTGGAATGTCTCAGTGAAAACATCATTAAAATGTGAACATAATAGACCTGACATAGTAATTTGGAATAGAGAAGAGAAACTGTGTACACTTGTGGAATTCAGCTGCCCGGTGGCTGTTAACATATAGCTAAAGATTAGATCTGGAAAATGCATATGTTGAACTATTGAGGTATCTACAGCTGCTCTATCCAGATTACAAGTTAAGTTTTATATCTGTAATTGTTGGGGAACTGGGACATGTAACACACTGCCTAAATACCAATACCTAAATACCAGAAAGGAGAAAGCTGATTTGAAGACTACAGATTCAAGCCATTGCTGGAACTGTAAAAATCGGTAAAATTCTCCAGAAGTTTATCATACATGCATATACATATATATGTATTTATATGTGTCTGAGTGCATGTATGTGTGTGTGTATGTGTATATATATATATATGTATATATATGTATGTATGCAAGTATATATATATATGTATATGCATGTATGTATGTGTGTGCATGTTTATATATATATGTATGTATATATATATACACACACACATATATATATGTGTGTGTATGTGTGTGTGTACATGCAAATATGCATGATGCATGTGTGTGTGTATTTTGTCGGCACTCACATTTGGAAAATCTTTTGCCACGGAAATAGTCATAGGTGAAAATTCTCCTCCTAGAAGTTTTTCATATCAATATATATGAGGAAGTTTAGATATGCAAGTATATGCATGAGAAGACACACATAAAACAAAACATACAAATCTGCATTTATGCATACATACATACAAAAATACCCCATTGATGTTGTTGAAATTCCAATGATGGAGCCTTGGATCTCGATCAGAAACTGGCTTTTTCTCTGTTGGCAAGAAATCTTGAAATAAAACTGAATAGTGATATACATGTATATATAAAACACATACATGCATATGTGGGTGATAATAACAATAATCCTTGGATGGAATTTATAAACATTTAATGCTGCTACACGCATTTCCACAAATCACAAGTCTCTTATGATCAAAGTCCATATTGCTGGGATGATTACAATGTAGTCCAAAGTATCTGAGGGTAATCAGGTTGATCATTCTCGTTAATTAATTTCTTCAGGTTATATAACATTAATATATGCTTACCAGAAGGATGTCAACCCCATTTGAGCAGGGCGAAGGTTGATTGAGTTATATTTATATGTAGGAGTGGCTTTGTGGTAAGTAGCTTGTTTACCAACCACATGGTTTCGAGTTCAGTCCCACTGCATGGCACCTTGGGCAAGTGTCTTCTACTATAGCCTCAGGTCAACAAAAGGTTTGTGAATTGATTTGGTAGACGGAAACTGAAAGAAGCCCGTCGTATATATGTATATATATATGTGTGTGTATATGTTTGTGTGTCTGTGTTTGTCCCCCAAACATCACTTGACAACCGATGTTGGTGTGTTTACATCGCTGTAACTTGGCGGTTCGGCAAAAGAGACCGATAGAATAAGTACTAGGCTTACAAAGAATAAATCCTGGGGTCTATTTGCTCGACTAAAGGCGATGCTTCAGCATGGCCACAAATGATTGAAACAAGTAAAAGAGTAAAGAGTAAAAAGAGTATAATATATGTGTGCGTGTACTTATGTATACTCATATAAAGACAAAGTCACATGAACCATTACTGAAAATATATATACTTGTGAAGTCATGTTCAACATGCTTGGGCATACTCAGACATGAGATCGTTTGCTTTGAAAATAATTTCGTGGAAGAATTCTCCTCTTAGACAATGTGTTAAAACACCTCAGGCTATGAATAATGTAACCGGATTGCAGAATACGTGGGTTTCTGAATTGTTATCTAACATTAGCCATGAATGAAAAATCTACCTTCACAGTTTAAAAAGAAGGGTTCATTCTTAAATTAGAACAAGTAGAACATCACCTGATGTAAGTAAAGATTTTTCGAGCCAGAATTTATTATGGAAAATTGGCTAAAGCTGTGTTGAGTAAAATGTATTTATGTAAAGTCATATTTAATATGCTGAGGTACATTTGGATGAAGAAAGACCTTTTGCTGCAGAAGTATGCTCAGGAGAAAATTCTCCTCCAATTTGTCATGTTTGAATGAAATGTTTCTTTAAGGCTGTGAAAGGCAGATTTGCTGATCGTAATTGATGATGCATAACAACGCAGAAAAATAATATGCATCTTAAATCTAATGATGTTATTCACAACCGAGTGTGCTTTTCCACGTGTCATGCAGGAAGAGAATTTTCACCCATGACTATTTCCGGGGCAAAAGATTTTCCAAATGTAAGAGTAAACAAAATACACACACAAGCATATTTGCATGTACACACACACACATATGTGTGTATGTATGTATACATACATACATATATATATATATCTTTTTTTAATAATTTTCATATATATTTAAAATAATATAAATTAATTAATCTTATGTATTGGCTTAAGTTTTTCATTGTATGATTTGCCTAATAGTGGTTTTATCTCTAATTTAATATAATATATATATATATATATATATATATATGTAAAAACTTTTTTGAATGCATAATATTCAATGTGACAATTATGTAAAAAACTTTTTTTGAACCCATATTATTCAATGTTTCCTTAAATGTAACTTTTGACAATCTTTTACCAAAGAGTGAAACCGGTTAAGTAAATAAACATCGTTTAAATTGCATTTTCAAACCTTTTTTCTTATATAATCCCACTCATGCGATACCCCACAACTCAACTTTTTTATATATATATATATATATATATATATATATATATAATACAAATAAGAAAATGGAGAAACAATTAGTTTGTTCATCAACTTTCAGATATTAGATGTTTAATCATTTATTCATTTAACAAAATGAGAACCTTATCCCTTAGTGGGTTGCACCCCTAACTCCTAACTTACTTTGTAATATATATATATATATATACATATATATATAGTTATAGATATATATATACACATACCTACATACATATACATATATGTACTTGCATACATACATACACATATATATATACACACACACATGCATGCACTCAGACACATATAAATACATATAAATGTACATGTATATGCATGTATGTTTACATTGCTTTTGTTTGTGTGTTTGTGTGTCCCCTTGTCCTGACTTCCTGCACTAATTGTAAACAAGCATCGTTATGATGCAAGTGATGTCAGTTCTTTGCAATCTTCCATGAAACATGACAAAACATGTAAACATCACCCTACCTACAGGACAGGGTAATATTTAACATGGAGAAGAATCTGGACATATAGAAAAAAATCTGCCTCAACAAATCTCCTATGGGTCACCTGTAAAATACATATTAAACCAATAACGAAGATGAAAAGCAACATCTTATATAAAAACACACCATTGTAACAGCAAGGAATAACAAAAGTAATCAAATTCAATAAAAGAATTTTATATTCTAAATCTAATTCATTGGAATATTTATTTAAATTGTTACTCCTTCCTGTCTTTCATTTATTCAACTCATTTGCCTGATTTCTTTGTTTCTTTCTATTTATCACCTTTATACTGAAACCTCCTCCACTTCCCCACCACCTCCTTCTTCTCTGCTCTCTTTCCTACTCATTGATTATTTCTCCTCTCAAACTTTTTTCCCTCTACCTTTATCTCTACATCTCCCATTGAGAGATAGTTTGCAGCCACCTTTGTCAGTAGAGCATCTAGCCGCCAGGCATGTCACTTCTCTAGAGCCAACATCTTGATCTAATGGTGCTATTTCCTCCACCACACATACACACGCATACACACACACACACACACACACACACACATATACACACCATATCTCTCTACTAGTTTAACAGTATCCAGTAGTAATAGTGAGAAATATGGTAACATACAAAAACTGTATTGCAAGTTAAAGTAATGATAAAAATTTCTCTGCTATATTATTCCTCTTCAAATGCATTCTGTATAATTCTTGCAATTCTTGCTCATTCACACCATATCATTTATTGATTTTACTCATTGGAACCTGCTCATGGTACAACAACATCTCCATTCAATTTATCTCCATCATATTTACCTACAGTACTAATTAAGGCTTGTACTAATTCTACCTAATCTGAGGTTTGCAGATGATACTGCTTTCTTTACCAAAACTGAAGTCAGACCACTACAAGAAATGATAAATAGCATCAAGAAGCTATCAACTACATGTGGTCTTTATCTCAACTGTGAGAAAACAAAAGTCATGGTAGAAGGAAAAGATAAAGTATATCTTAATATCAAACTGGGCAATGAGAGGCCTGAACAGGTTGAACTGTACAAGTATCTTGGAGTTGAAATCTTGGATGAAGTCATAACATCATCATCATCATCATCATCGTTTAACATCCGCTTTCCATGCTAGCATGGATTGGACGATTTTGATTGAGAGCTGGTGAACCAGATGGCAGCACCAGGCTTCAATTTGATCTGGCAGAGTTTCTACAGCTGGATGCCCTTCCTAATGCCAACCACTCCGAGAGTGTAGTGGGTGCTTTTACGTGCCACTCGAATCTTTTACACATGCCACCAGCACAGGTGCCAGTAAGGTGATGCTGGTAACGATCATACTCGAATGGTGTCTTTTACATGCCACTGGCATGGAGGCCAGATAGCCGCTCTGGCATAAGAAAGAAATTAGGACAGCGGTACCCATCGCAAGAACATCCTTGGAAGAATTTTATAAAATCTAGAGTAGAAAAAGTGTCCTAATTATATTAAAATACAAGGCAAGTGCTCTTTTTTTTTGTCAATAGAACTCTTAATGGTTCTGAAGTAGGAACAAACGTGAAGAGAACAAAATAAATGCATTTCAAAGTGTGGGTGTAGAGAAGAATGCTATGAGTTCTTACAAAAATCTTCAGACAAATGAATAGGTGTTGAAAGAAGCAGGTGAAAGATGACGACTGCTGAACATTGTGAAAAAAGCAACAGCTCATCTATTATGGTCATATTTGAAGAAGCAGAAGTCTGGAAAACATTATCATGCAAAGAAGAGCAGAAGAGAGTAGATCAAGAGGAAGGCAAAGAACACAATGGATGAACAATATCATGAGCTGGTTGGACAATAGTGGCAAGGAAGCTGAAGAACTTGTGCTTAATTGAGAAGACTTTCATTGTAGTGTCATCAAATTTCAAATTGGGACACCTTTGGTTAAAATGACTAGGGTTCCAGGTGATTTGGTCATGAAATTAACATGCAAGTAGTTGAGCACTCCACAGACACGCGTACCCTTAACATAGTTCTCAGGAATCTGGAAAGGCTGCGAGCTGGCAGAAATGTTTGCGCGCTGGGCAGAATGCTTAGCGGTTTTCATCTGCCATTACGTTCTGAGTTCAAATTCCGCCAAGGTCGACTTTGCCTTTCATCCTTTCGGGGTCGATAAATTAAGTACCAGTTACGCACTGGGGTCGATCTAATCGACTTAATCGATTTGTCTGTCCTTGTTTGTCCTCTCTATGTTTAGCCCCTTGTGGGCAATAAAGAAATAAGAATCTGGAAAGGCTGACCTTTGAAATACAGGTATGACTCATTTTCACCAGCTGGATAGACTGGAGCAATGTGAAATAAAGTGTCTTGCTCAAGGACATAACGCAGCCAGGAATCAAACTCCAGACCATATGATCACAAGCCAAATACCCTTGCCAGAAAGTGACATGCTTCCACTTGTACTGTAATTAATGTGCTACATGAAGATGACAACCTATTTTATTAATGTATATTTAATCAAGTGGCTTTGTCATAATAATTACACAACTATGCTTCCTTTTTGAAGCCAACGGTATTGAATTAAAAACATAAACAAAAAACACAATGCTAATTGCAATGTTAATTATATATATATATATATATATATATATGAGTGAGGAGCTTCATAAGATGTAGTTGTTTGAATCTTTAGTTTTTAATCTTTTGTCCTTAATCTCTGATCATTTTAATATCAATGATTCCATCTAGATATGTTTCCATAGTAAATTTTAATGCTCTGTTCCACTATCTCCATAAAATTATGGCTGAATTGTTTTTGAATGTTTTATGATTCCATGCAAAATAAAGTATCTCTTTGATAATTCTTTCAAAAATACTTGATGTGGCTGCTAATGTTGCTCTGATATGATATTATCATCATCATGATAATGTTGACAGTGTCAATGATGGTGATGATAGGTAAGTATGATGATGGTGATGATGATGACAATGAGAACAGCAATGATAACGACAACAATGACGATTACGAGAATGGTAGCTGCAATAGAGATGGTAGTGGAAGTGATGATGATGATGACAATGATGATGCTACTGCTGATGATGATAATGATGATGGTTATGGTGATGATGATAATGAGGACAATGATAATAATAGTGATAATGGTAATGGTGATGGCTGTGGCAATAATAGTAGTAACGGTGTGAGGATGATGATGATGAAGACGGAGGTGATGGTTATAGTGGTAATGACATAAGGTGTCGTCTTGATGGTAATGATGGTGGTGTGGTTATTAATCATGGTGATGATGATAAAAAATTCCTGGCTATGTAATAAGAAGTTGGCTTCCCAAGGACATGGTTCCAGGTTCAGTCCCACTGCAAGTGTTTTCAAATATAGCCTTGGGTTGACCAAAGCTTTGTGACTAAATTTGGTCAATGACAGACACTGAAAGAAGCCCATCGTATATATATATATATATATATATATATATATATATATATATATATAGAGAGAGAGAGAGAGAGAGAGAGAGAGAGAGAGACATATATATATTAATAATTAAGGGTACTAACAAGTAATACTGGCATGCTAAATACTTAGCATACCATACCCTTAATTGTTAGTACCCTTAATTATAAATTGCTAATTTTTTACTGTAATGGGTTTGTTACACATGCTAAGTCACTAATATTATTATAAACAATAATATCCTCGTATATATTTACATATATATATATATCTATATATGTATATATTTATGTGTGTATCTTTTTGTCTGAGTTTGTCCTCCAACCATCACTTGACAACCGATGTTCATGTGTTTATGTCCCTCTAACTTAGTGATTCAGCTAAAGAAATCGATAGAATAAATACTAAGCTTACAAAGAATAAGTCCCAGGGATCAGTTTCTTTGACTAAAAGACCCTTTGAGGTGGTTCTCCGGCATGGCCACAGTCAAATCACTGAAAGAATTATATGAATAAAAGAAAGAATATATCTAATGCTGACGACATCCTGCCTGAATTGAACCATCAACTGAGTTTATATAGCAAGGCATTATAACTCTAATTAGTTATATTATAACTCTTTTGTCATACGATTTTTGCTTAATTTTTTTAATTTTTAATTTATATTTTTTTTACCAATATATCATTTTATACTTATCTAACATGTGTCATCGCATTTTCTTCTATTTTTATTTTCCTCTGATTTCAATCATTATTCCAATCATTCTTTTGATGCTGTGATATTGTCTAGCTTTTGTACTGATTTTTTCTTCTTCTTTTTAACATGTTATTCCTCCAATTAAAACATATTCAAAATTTGTAGCGATATGTAAAATTTTTTTTTGTGCTTTAACTTTCCTATTTGATATGCTTCATTCTTCAATGCTGAGAAATTATTTCAACAATATGATATAACTTCTTTTATTAAATTCATCTTGGTCATTATATTGTAATTTTATGATATCAGTTCATTTTAGTGTGCTAACATTTGACACATGCAAAAATCTCTTGATATTTCACTAACGCGTATATATATAATATAATATAATGTAATATATAATAACATATATAAGAGACAAATTCAATATGTATGTGTGTGTATAAATATATATATATATATTATATATAATATATATATATAATATATATATATATATATATTATATATATATATATATATATATTATATATATATATATCACATGACCGACCAGGCTATCAGATGTTGCTACACATCGCTGGTCACAATGCGCTTCGCATTGTTTTAGCCTTCAAATGACGCCACCCACTGGCTAAATGAGCAGGCCGATATATATATATATATATATATATATATTATATATATATATATATATTATATATATATATATAATATATATACATATATATATATATATGTATGTATTTATGTATGTATGTATGTATGTGTGTATGTATGTATGTATGAATGAATGTATGTGTGTGTGGATATTATATTTGCTTCTTTTGTCCATATTTGTCATTTAAATCAAACGAACCCATATTTAATTGTGGACTGATGCTTGCTTTTTGAGTTTTTCTTTCAAATCTCTGTATTTCTGAACTTCAATCATTTTTCATTAATATAATTCTAACACATATTGTTCTGCTCCATTATGTGAATGTGCATGTGTGTGTATATGTGTGTATACGTATGTGTGTGGGTGTATATACATATACATACATACACACGCACACACACACATGTCCATGCAAATCCAGTGGCAACTCCTTACTTTCATTTCCAGCTGACCACCGATGCCCAACCTGTGGCAGAACATTCCATGCAAGGTGGTGAGCTGGCAGAAACGTTAGCACGCCGGGCGATATGCTTAGCGGTATTATGTCTACTGTTACGTTCTGAGTTCAAGTTCCGCCGAGGTCGACTTTGCCCTTCATCCTTTTGGGGTCGATAAATTAAGTACCAGCTATGCACTGGGGTCGATGTAATCGACTTAATCCGTTTGTCTGTCCTTGTTTGTCCCCTCTGTGTTTAGCCCCTTGTGGGTAGTAAAGAAATAAGAACATTCCATGCATGCATCAGCCTGATAAGCTGCAACTGAACAGATTGTAACCCGTCTTCTCCCGTGTGATGTTCTGGTCATCATTAACAACTAACGAGCATTGTTATTTTGTTTTGGCTCAGGTTCAGTCTTATTCCTCACAGAATTTATGTGGTTAGCAGGTTACTACCTGTAATCTTATGTGAAGGCACATGGCTTAGTGGTTAGGGCATTTGGCTCACGATTATAAGGTCATGAGTTCGATTCCCGGCAACGTGTTGTGTCCTTGCGCAAGACACTTTATTTCACACTGCACCAGTCCACTCAGCTGGCAAAAATGAGTTGTACCTGTATTTCAAAGGGCCGGCCTTGTCACACTTTATATCACACTGAATCTCCCTGAGAACTACGTTATGGGTATGCATGTCTGTGGATTGCTAAGTCACTTGCATGTTAATTTCATGAGCAAACTTTTCCATTGATCGTATCAGCTGGGACCCTCATTGTCGTAACTGATAGAGTGCTCCTTTTTTTTTTTTTACCTGTAATCTTAGGTATCCACAAGTTTTCAGCTGTCTTTGAAGTGCTTAGGGCCCTCCCAATAATCCTTGCTGTCCTTAAGAGACAAACTTTCTGTAGGAGGTCTACTGGATATTCTATATTATTATTATTTGATGAAAAATTTCAGCTTATTTTACTGGGTATGATGGAAAGTGTCAGCTGCCCACCACCAGTAAACTGAAGTTGTACTTGTTTACTGATCATGCTTCAAGAACCCTACACTTTACTCTTTACTCTTTTACTTGTTTCAGTCATTTGACTGTGGCCATGCTGGAGCACCGCCTTTAGTCGAGCAAATCGACCCCAGGAGTTATTCTTTGTAAGCCTAGTACTTACTCTATCGGTGTCTTTTGCCGAACCACTAAGTTAAAGGGATGTAAACACACCAGCATCGGATGTCAAGCGATGTTAGGGGGACAAACACAGACACACAAACGTATACACACACACACACATATATACATATATATATATATATATATATATATATATATATATATACACATATATACGATGGGCTTCTTTCAGTTTCTGTCTACCAAATCCACTCACAAGGCTTTGGTCAGCCTGAGGCTATTGTAGAAGACACTTGCCCAAGGTGCCACAAAGTTGGACTGAACCCGGAACCATGTGGTTTGTAAGCAAGCTACTTACCACACTGTCACTCCTACGCCCACTCCTACCCTACAGAGAACTCTTGAAGTTACAAGCCATGCTGACTTTTGTAGATGTTCTATCTTGACATTTGTACCAATCTTTTTGAACCATGATGGTAAATGAGTGCTGATACTTCCAAGCATGCCTGTTTCTACTGGTATCACATCCACTCTCTTCATTACCCACAAAATGCGTTATTTCCCACTTCAAATCATCATAATTGTTCAGTTTTTCTTCTTACTCTTTGATCATATTGTCACCAGGTCATGCTCTGTCGATTCTCAGGTATCTTTTTCTTTTTTTTCTTCACCACAACAATGACAGGTTTCTGATGTCTGATCTGATTGTCACACTGAATCATAGTACAGGATTATGCAGACTTCATTCTCAGTAACTCCACCTGGAATTTGGACATACTGCTTCATTCCTCTTTGTAGGCCAGGATTTTCACAGAGCTCCCAATGGATCATTCTTGCCACATTATCATGTCATCTTTTGTAATCATGTTGTGCTAATTTCAAGCATTTGCATTCAATGTGCCATACTGTTTCACCCCTCTCACCACACATTTTGCATTTCTTGCTCTCAGTTGTGTTGTCAATTCTGCACTTTATCCTTATTATTATTATTATTATTATTATTATTATCATTATTCTCTTCTTTCAATTTCGTCTCCATTTTTAATGAAGCACTTTGGTTTGCCACCTCCTCTCAAACCATTCAACTCATGCCATTATGAGAAATGGACGTTAAAGGACGATGATGATTATTATACATATATATATATATATATATATATATATATATATATTAAGGACTTGGGTCATTGCTGCATTTTTTACTAACTCTGTATAATCTTTCTTTTAGAAAATAATAATAGCAGACCGTCAGCTTACTCAAGAAATGAAGAGGCACGCTGTTATTGTGGTTATAAAGGCTGAGCTTAGTGATTTAGAAATATCTTGATTTTTAAAGTTGCCAGATTTCGTCTACAAAGTTTGTAAGGAGCTGGAGACTGAAAATGGAAACTTATCACCAGTATTAAAACATAAAAAGTAATTCCAAACACCTCGAAATCATTAGAACACTTGCATTTATCCAACAAGTTCAAAAGACCATTGATTACAATCCCAGTAAATCCATGAGGTCAATTGCAAAAGATCTCTAGGTGTCAGAAGGAACAGTCAGAAATTTTATCCGCGAAGACATCAGATAAAAGTCTTATATGATGAGGAAATGTCAATTTGCCAGAAAAAGCAATAGAAAATCACTACATCAGATCTAAAAGGCTCTTAAACAAACTGAAAAATCCAGCAGAAGATTTGATTTGGTTTTTCTCAAATAGAAAAACTTCGATCAAGATCAAAAAGTTAACAGAAGAAATGACAGATGGTTATGTGCAGACCCTTCTGAAGTTCCAAGTATTATGCACACAAAATTTCTTCAAACTATCATGGTTTTAGGGGTTGTTAGCAATAAAAGACATGTGATGCCTTCTTTCTTCTTTCCACAAGACTTTAGAGTTAACTCTGTCCCCTACATTGAGGTCCTGGAAATAACTGTTAACCCCTGCATAGACAGTATGTGCAATAGAAAGCCATATGTGTTTCAGTAAGATTCTGCACTATCACATGTAGCTCTAATAATACAAGAAAGGATAGCTGAAAATTTTTACATAGCCCCTAACATTTGGCCTCCTAATTCCCCAGTTCTCAATCCATTGGACTATTACATGAAGAGTGTTCTTGAGAGAGAGGTCAATGAACATGCCCATAACACCAAAGATTATTTGGAAGCTGTCATAGTCAGAATAACATCCAAAATGAACCAGGACCACTGATTCGAGCATGTAGATGATTTAGATCTCATATAGACGCATATAAACTGAAGGTGGCTTTATTAAATAACATTATAGAAAAGAAGGTTTATTTTTTTATACTCAGCATTTTTTGATAAATAAAATTATTATCTGTTATTATATATCTGTTTTTTTATAAACATAAATCTTTCTTCAAATATCTTATGCACCCTGTATATAATTAAGAAAGGAAGCTTTATGTGGTCACTTCCTTGGTATACATAGCAGCTAAATCTGACTCAGATTATGATTTACTACCTTAATCCTTTTGTTATTATATTTCCAGTGAAATACATTCAATTTGAATTAATTTTGAAAAGAATTTATCAATATTGAAAAGAATTTATCAATATAACTTTTGTATTATTAAGCTGGTGTTTTGAATCCTCCTCATCATCATCACCAAAATTTAATGTCCGTTTTTCATGTTGGTATGGGCTGGACAGCTTGACAGGAACTGGATAAGCCAGGGATTGCATCAGGTTCCGTAGTCAGTTTTGGCTTGATTTCTACAGCTCAATGTCTCTCTTAATTACAACCACTCCACAAATGTACTTTGTGCTCTTTATATGACACCATTACCATTGCTTTTTATGTGGCATCAGCTCCAACACTAATGCTTTTAATGTGGCATCTCAGTTCTAGGAACTCAATTGTGTTATGATGGGTGGGTCTTCTCAAGTACAGCAATGCACCACATGTCTCAGTCTGCTGTCATCTCCTTCATAAGGTTCATATATTAGTATGGAATTTTGATGTAAAGTTTCGATTTAAATCACTCTAAAACAGGGAATTTGCATCATAGAACAGGACTTCAGTCAATGTGGTGTCAAAAGATTTAACAGAGATAGAGATAATGTAATCCCAGACGTAAAATTCTTTTTGAACGAAAGATAAAAGTGGTCACATCACAGCTGGGATGTATTTCATTATAGGTATGCTCAGTCATGGCTCGCCTGGAGATATGCAACAACAGCAGCAATATGAATAATAATGAAGAAATATAAGTTCTAGGATCGATTTAGTCGATTTGCTCGACTAAAGGCAGTGCTCTCTCATGGCCGCAGTCACATGGCTGAAACAAGTAAAAGAGTAAAAGAGAGCAAAGAGATGATTAATATAGTAATCTGGACCAAACTTTGGTGAGTAAGTGACAGACCAAACAGTATCTAAACATGTCATTTAGTCATTAGATTTGCTTCAGGCACAAATGTGTACTTTCCATATGAGACATTTGAGTGTTCTGCAAATTGAAAAATGACTAATATTGACATAGAAATAGATATAGAAATATTGATGGTAATTTGTAGTCTGTGTTGTGTAAAAATTCATATTTATTTCATATTAATTTAGCCAATAACTTTTTCCTGGCACAAATATATAGTTTTTGAACAGAGGCATGAGAATGTTCTGTGAATTGAATAACTACTAATATTGATGTAGAACAAGTTATAGAAATACTCAAGGTATATTTATATAATGTTTTATATAAAAATTCATATTTTCGTGTTTCATACTTTACCAAATTTCAATAAAATGTTTAGCATTAGCGGAAGTGGAGGTGCCTTAAGACTAACTGGGAATTCTGAGAATAACTGCCAACAGAGGTTTTAAGCTACCTTGGGAAAATTTCAAAAGAATTTTTACAGACTATAATAATAGTAAACTTAGGCAGTCAAGTAATGAAGCTGGAATTATGTATTTTGAAAGGAGAATAAAGCAGGGCATAAAAGAATGCAACATAACGTCACTTGAGACTAATGAATTTCATAATTGATGTTATAGGAAGGCATTGTTCTAATGAGCTCTCTACGAGTTAATACTCTTCTATTTCTCTTTCTCTTTTTCCTCATGTCCATTTATCTGTTTTCTGTTAATTCAATAAATCCTTTCCTGAATTTTTATTGGTTGGAAGAGATTAATTCCCAAACTCAGTTTTGTTGAAATTTTTACTCAGAGCAATTTGTTTCAAAATTATTACTAATTTAATGAATATCTTAAATGAAACAAAAACAACAATACTACCTCAAGCTTGAATCAAAATTGCATTATTCTTATTTTCTCCAACAAACTATCCAAACCTTAGAGAATACTTTAATGGATGGCATATCAAAAGTGTTTCAAATGTGAATTAATGATTTTAAAACTGGCGCAACAGTAATAGAAGGAATCAGAAGAAGCAGTGAAGTCGAATTCTAAATTTACATATCTGACCATTACAAACAATAATTTATAAGATAATAGCATAATTCATTTTCTCAAATTTATTCAAATATTTCTTTTTCCTGGCTTGCAATGGCAGAAAATCAAAATATTCAATCTTTTTCATAAAGATTAAACATTCAAAGATATGAATCAGTCAATAGTTCCTTAAATCATATCAAATTATCACTAAATGCTTTCTTAAAACAAATTTCAATATTTTCTCATTCCTAGCCTCTGTAGCGATAAAACAAAAACCTCATGAATTTAAGCTAAATTCTACAACACGCTTCAAAGATCACAAAGACTTTAAATACAGAATACTGCAGTAATGATAATTCACAGCACTTTCTAGCTACCATACATACATGCATGTATACATACATACACATTCACATACATACGTACATACATACATACATACATACATACATGCATACATACATAACACACATTCATACACACACATTCATATACATACACACATACACATGCACACACAGACATATATATATATACATATATACATATACATGCATATACATACATATATATATAGATACATACATACATTTATATATATATGTATAGACATGTGTGTGTGTGTGTATATATATATATATATATATATATATATATATATATATATATATAATGATATATATATATAATATATAATTATAATTCAGAGACTTCCTAGCTATCATACATACATACATACATGCATACATACATACATAACACACATTCATACATACACATTCATATACATACACATGCACACACACACACATATACATATATACATACACATACATATATATATATATATAGATACATACATACATACATATCACACATTCATATACATACATGCATACACACACACACACATATACATATATACATGCACATACATATACATATATATAGGTAGATAGATACATACATTTATATATGTGTATACATGTGTGTGTGTGTGTATATATATATATATATATACATATACACACATATGTATGTATGTATGTGTACAATTCTCAAGATAAAGTACACAGGCATAATTACATTAATGTTTATAGTTTTTTTTACATTGTAATAAGAATAAACATATTTTGAATAAAAGACTTTTGTCACTCGCTTCCAGCCTCCTCTCTGACAAACCCCACTTCCTTGTTTACAGAGAACTATGGTGTCCATAATCAGACTCTGTTATTTAATAATACATATTAGTATTAAAACAAAAATAATAAAATAAAATGGTATATGCATTATTTTCTATTCACTATAATAAAGCAATTGTTTTAGTCCCAGCAAAGTATTGCAAATCAAATAATTTGCCAAACATGTTAATTTATTTTAATTAAAGAAAGGATTCTCAGTTCAATGTTTGTCTATCACACTAGCCACGTGACTACTTTCTATAATTGTAATTTATTTTTGTTTTTGCCTGTTCTCATCAATAATCACTTTCTTGTCCTTCAAATCCTCCTCCAGTTTTTTACATTCTCCTCTCCACTCTGTCTGTGGAGGCACATGGCCTAGAGGTTAGAGCTGTGGATTGCGGTCAAGGGATTGCAGGTTCGAATCTCAGACCAGGTGATGTGTGTGTTTATGAGTGAAAACATCTAAGCTCCACTCAGCTCTGGCAGAAGATAATGGCAAACTTCTACTGACTCTTTCGCCCCAACTTTCTCTCACTCTTTCCTCCAGCATCTTGCAGCTCACCTGCGACGGACCGGCGTCCCATCCAGGTGGGGAACCTATGCACCAAGGAAACCAGGAGACTGGCCCTAATGAACCAGACATGGATCGAGAAGGAACAAACAAAAAAAAAACTCCACTCTGTCTGCTTTTCGTCCTCATTCCATTTCTCTTCCTTATTTCTCCAAGTTTCTCTCTCCTTCTCTTTCCTCTGTACATATGGAACTCCCATAGTTTTGGGTTCCTCAACAGCTGCAGCCACTCTCTCAAATATAGAGAATATAAAACTCCACTGTCTTTAATTTCTCTCCCTGTCATCTTTTGCCTGAAAAAGAACTCTGAAGCATTGGATATTCTACTCCCATTAGCAATTTCACTGTACATTTTTTCAGTTGATTTTTCTAAATAATGCATGCCCTCCTCCTTCTCCCCTCCCCTCTCACTCCCCCCTCTCTCTCTCTCTTATGAGATAAGGAGGTCATATTTATCTTCAGAAACACACCTGTTCCTATTCCCCCTTTCATACTTTCCCTCATTACTATACCCCACTCAGTTGTAGTGGAGGGGTACTTTTCTTGAGGTACTTGGTGATCACACAAGTGTAGGTGTCACGAAAACACGCACTTAGTAAACTCTGTGAAGAGGCTGGCATTAAGAAGGACATTTCCCTGTTAAAACCATATCACAGCTAACACTGGAACTTGGTAGAGATTGTCAGTTCTTGCCGAACGGTCCAACCCAACCTAGCATGGTAACAGGGGCATTAAGTGATGATGAGGATGAAGATGTTGGTTCTATATACATGTGTGAGTGTGTATGTACACACATGCACACTAATATATATATATATATATTGGGTCATCCCATAAATAATGTGGTTTTTTTACACTTTTTTTATATTTCAAAATTAAAATAAACAAAGTTTTTTTAAAATCTGAAATATACTCTCCTTCATTTTCCACAATGCTCTTCCAATAATCTGGTAGACTTGCAAGGCCCCTCTTCCAAAATTTACTTATCCATGATGAAAAATACTCCTCCAATACTGTTCTGACCTCATCTACAGAATTCATAGTTCTTTTCTATCCAAATGATTTTGAAGACTGCCGAATAAATAATAATCAGATGGGGCAATGTCCAGCAAATATGATGAGTGGTGCATCGTTGCTCATTCAAACTACTCCAGCCTTTCGAATGTCATCCTTGCTGTATGTGGCAGAGCATTATCCTGATAGAAAAACACCTTTCATCTTGAAACCAAAAATGGTCATTTTTATTTTAGCACTGACTTAAGCCACTTGCAGTGGATCTACTTTGTTATCATTTGGTTTGGTTTTAAAAGTTCCAAGTGGACCTAACCTTTCATATCTCACCAAACAGATAACAACACTCGATATTGATGAAGACCTCCTTCAGCCTGGGGTGCCAGAGTTTCTCTTTTCCCTACCCACTATCTTTGGCGCTTGACATTTGTATAGAGAACCCATTTCCCATCACTAGTCACTATTCAGTCCCAAAAAGGTTCATTTGTGAGACGTGACAGTAAAGAAGAGTACACATTCACTCTCTGTATGCGATTAGATCTGATAAGTTTGTGAGGAACCCATTGACCTAATTTGTTGACTTTTCCGATGGCATGTCGGAATCGATGAATGGTTGAATGACCAAATTTTATCTTGTCTGCTAGTTCCTCAACAGTTATGATGGGATTTTGTTCCACCAGGGTTTCCAGGATGTCCTCATTGAGTTCTACAGATCTCCCGAGATGAGGCTCGTCTTCTAGGCTGTATTTTCCAGCTTGGAATTTTTGGAATCACCACTGACACTGGCTCACACTTATTGTCTGATTCCCATATATTACATTAACAGTCCTCACGTTTTCCATTGCGTTGTTGCCCGTATTGAACTCATAAAGCAAAATATGCCAAAAATGCTCCTTTGTTGCTTTTGTTGTAGCTTTGAAAAAATAACTGTTAAAATTACTACTTGCTTTTATAGGAAGTTGATACAGGTAGTTTATCCCGTCCCTCTCTGACTTTTAGCTCATGCAATTGAAAAATCCACATTATCTATGGGATGAACTAACATATATATATATATATAATAAATATTAGGGAATAAATCCAAATTTACAGGGAAAAAATCAGATTTAGGATTAAATCCAATTTTATAGTAAAATATTATAAAATATTATTAGAGACAAAACCACTATTTTGCAAAACAAACAAGGAAACATAATTTGAAACTGACTTATTGGAAGTCCACCTGAAGATTGTCGATCAAGACAAGTAACAATTGTAGTGGCGGTTTTTTTGACTATTTATTAAAATTTTATGTATTGATTAAGTCTTTCCTTGTTTGTTTTGCAAAATAGTGGTTTTGTCTCTAATAATATTTTATATATATATATATATATATATATATGTGTGTGTGTGTGTGTATGTTTATATTTATATATATATATATATATATATATAAACATACACACACATACAGATATATATATATATATAGCAGCAAAATCAAGGAACGGCCATAATAGGCCATTCACCCACTAGAAATAACAGCCAAGGCTTCAACCGCAAAACAACATCAATTCCGTAAACCAGGAGAAAATTTAAAAAATATTTACCCTGTAATTCTTTATACGATGCACCGTTTCTTCTGTTGTTTAATGGTAAACTAACCTGATTAAATTAAATCAAGCTAGCTTGATTTAATTTAATCAGGTTAGTTTACCATTAAACAACAGAAGAAACGGTGCATCGTATAAAGAATTACAGGGTAAATATTTTTTTAATTTTCTCCTGGTTTACGGAATTGATGTTGTTTTGCGGTTGAAGCCTTGGCTGTTATTTCTAGTGGGTGAATGGCCTATTATGGCCGTTCCTTGATTTTGCTGTTGAATTTATAAATGGTCTATGACTATTTAATTTTTTCCCACTAGGCCGCTGGTGGCAAAAAAATTCTGCGAAATTTTTTGCCACCCTATATTGATTAATTATATATATATATATTATATATATATATATATATATAATATATATATATACATATACATACATAATACATATATATGTGTGTATATGTATGAATTTATAAATTCTTAGAAATTGTTATTTATCATATAGATTAATGCATCTATGTATGTACCTTGTATACCATGGAGAATTTCACTAACATAGATTGGATGAATATATACATCACCCTTTGACTTTCTTTTCTCTCCTCCTTAATTCTATACATACATATCTATATATATAAATGTATTACACATATATGTACACGTATGCATACATATTATTTAGAAATATGTATGTATATATATGCATATATTGTGTGTGTTAAGCATGTGTGTATGTGCATTCGTGTGTCTTTATTTTATTATGTATTTAAAATTTTGTTTCATATGTTGCTATAAAATAAATCATTTGTAAATCCACATTCCCCCATGATTGATACCCCCTCCTTCTCCTTATTCAGTTTCTTTGCATTATTTCTGCTCTTGTCTTCTACAAAATTAGAGAATAAATTACTGGTTAGCACCACTGACTTGTTGGCGTTAGTCAGTTAATGAAAACTGTCTAGATGCTTCCTTGGCCAGGTCTTTTACACAGCTAACCTATGTACATTTATTGAAAAATCTTTCCCAAATGCAGTCAATTTTCATTTGAATTGATACAGAAATATGGAGCCTATTGACAATTTTCTTTCTGCAATTCCAGCATTTTAATTGTAAATAGTTAATTTAATGTTTCTATTGTCAGTGGAGCCTTTCCTTCGTATAAACTCTTTTGCATTTTCTTATCTCTCTTCACTCCCTCTTTTTCACTTTATCCCTCTTTATTTCTCTTCTCCTCTTTCCATCTCTCTTGCTATTCCTTCCTCTGTCTTTTCCATTATATATTCATGAATAAGATAATGCTGTAGAACTCTCTTTTAGCAAGCATTATGTGTGGTTTAACTGCATTTTGATTTTGCTTTATTTATTAGTTTAGATTATTTAACTTAGAAGACTCTTCCTTTTGTCTCTTTCAGGAATCATTATAGAAATGTTTTATGCTCTTCATGAATAGCTAATCTTCTGAAATAATACAATATAACGTTGGCAGCATTCTCAGAATAATTTAATAGTTGTTAATTCGATACATTATATATAGTTAAATGATATTTAATGGGGGTGGTAGGAGAGAGTAAGAAAATGGTCTTCAACAAATAGGACAAAATGAAAATGTACGCATACACGAGATTTAAGATTAACATATATATATATATATATGTTTGCATGCATATGTAAACAGATGAATATATATATATGTATACACGTTTGTGTGCGTGAGTGTAAGTCTAAATAACTTGGACATGCATACATATGTGTGGCAGTGTATATGTGTGTTTAGTTAGTTTCCTTAAAAGTACACATTCTATACAGCGATAATAAATAGACACTATAACAAAAGACTAAAGTGGTTGAGAATATAGCAAAGGAAATAGATGTATTCTATCTTCATGAAATGATCAACAAATAGATGGCTGCTCTAGAATTCCTGGTAGAATTACTTTTACCAGGAAGAACAATAAATAAATAAATACAACATAACATAATATAATATAATATAATATATATATATAAATATATACATACATATATATACACACACACACATATATATATATATATATATATATATATATATATATATATATATATGTATATATGTATATATATATATGCACACGCACAAACAAAATGGGGAAAAAAATTATTGAATATAAGATTTATTTAAAGATTTTTTCTCCCTTTAAAATCCATAAGAAGAATACAGTCTCGTTTTTCTATCCACCTGATTTGGCACAGTTGCATACCTTTTTGTTACTTGCATAATCTGAACGGAAATAATATTAAAAGACATATCAAAATATAATACATTTTCTTCATTCTTCTCTGAATCAAATATTTTCTAATACCTACAAAGGAATGGGAGTTATTAGAGTAATAAGAAGATGCTGAATAGCAGATATTATACTTTAGTCAGGGATTTGATCAAAAGCAAATATTAGCCAGCTATTTACTGTACAATAAATTGATGCAGTGAATTATTATTATGTGCAGAATATGACCGACAGAAACATAATGGTGAATAATAACCATAATTTAAAAGTCTTGTTATCTTTAATTTTGCTATAAATTTCCATTTATTTAATATTATTTTTTGTTTACATTATAATAACTGTCATTCTGGGAACTGACAAACAGTAGTATACACAATATAATTTCGTAGATAAAATATAATGAAGCAGGATGTTGTCTAACTGAAACAGGATAGTAGTAGAATGACAGTTTTAGAGCAAACAAGCTTAATAAAAGTAGAAAAAGATTACGGTTTCCATAATTATATAGTTATTTCTACTTTGTAAGAAAGAAGGTATGAATCTATTCTTCTGCTCCTTAATCAGTGATGGACAGTAATTAGTATTTAGAGTATTGTGAAAGCTTAAGAACATTATCACATTAATTAGAATATATTTCATAATAAAACAACTTTACTAATGAAGAACACAATAACATTTTGCAAATTAATTTATTGTGGTTCAACTTTTGAAAACTAGCATTTTGCTTCTCTAATTACTTCAGCATGTTATTTAAACTATATCGGCATCCTTAATTAAAATGGTACGATGCAAAATATTTAAATACCGGACTGAATGTCTTCCTGGTTAAAAAGCAAAATCTGAAGCAACTTGTGGTGGTTTGTGTCAACAAAGCAAGCATCAGGCAGGTATGTTGTAAATTTTGGTTAGTCTATATAAGGTGGGCATATGCGTTTATCTAAATTTGCAAATGTAACACTGTAAAGTAATTAGTATTTTTTATTACTGTTTTTTTGGTCAATTCTTACTTTGAACAAATTTGGCTTTCATTTCTCCTGTAACAATATCATAACATATTTCTGGGATTCAACCTGTTCGTTACCATAGTTCTACTGAAATACACTGTCTATGCATTTCAATTCATCTTGGAATTTGAAGCAATTTAGTAAAACAATTGATTTTTAATTAGTAAGATGGTATCCTGGAACATATTGTAATAAATGTTTCACATAGGAAATTGTGATAGATGGTTTTAATTTGTATATACTCTTTTACTCTTTTACTTGTTTATTTGACTGCGGCCATGCTAGAGCACTACCTTTAGTCGAGCAAATCGACCCCAGGACTTATTTTTGTAAGCCTAGTACTTATTCTATCGGTCTCTTTTGTCGAACTGTTAAGTTACAGGGACGTAAACACACCAGCATCGGTTGTCAAGTGATGTTGAGGGAACAAACACAGACACACAAACACGTACACACATATATATATACATATATATATATATATACGACAGGCTTCTTTCAGTTTTTGTCTAACAAATCCACTCACAAGGATTTGGTCATTTTGAGGCTATAGTAGAAGACATTTTCTCAAGGTGCCATGCAGAGGGACTGAACCCGGAACCATGTGGTTGGTAAGCAAGCTACTTACCACACAGCCACTTTAGCAGCTCATAGAACCAGGAGCAGTCACAGACAGATTTGCATTCCAAAGTGTTCATTGATTATGTATGCTTCTAAATATTTGAGTCATTGTGCCAATGTGAAATGTCAATACCAGTTCAAATGATCCTTTATAATTGGGATATATCTCAAGTCCTCAAACTGCATTATTGTAATCTCTGAGGAAATAATTTAGGAATTACATTTCAAATATTTTTATCCAAAACTAAAATCCAATGACTTTTGCTCATTTTCAAATGAGTAAAACAATAGGGATATTCTGGATGGAATATTTTAAACTGTACTTTAACAGTAGTTTCGAATTTTGGTACAAGGCCAGCAATTGTGAAGGAAGGGATAAGTCAATTACATCATCCCCTGGGCTCAACTGTTACTTATTTTATCGACCCTGAAGGGATGAAAAACAAAGTCTACCCTAGCAACATGTGAACCCAGAACATAAAGATGGATGAAATCCTTCTAAGCATTTTGTCTAGCATGCTAACAATTCTTATTTCTTTATTGCCCACAAGGGGCTAAACATAGAGGGGACAAACAAGGACAGATAAAGGTATTAAGTCGATTACATCGACCCCGTTGTGTAACTGGTACTTAATTTATTGACCCCGAAAGGATGAAATGCAAAGTCAACCTCGGTGGAATTTGAACTCAGAACGTAACGGCAGATGAAATACCTATTTCTTTGCTACCCACAAGAGTCAAACACAGAGAGGACAAACAAGGACAGACAAACGGATTAAGTCGATTACATCGACCCCAGTGCGCAACTGGTACTTAATTTATCACCCCGAAAGGATGAAAAGCAAAGTCGAGCTCGGTGGAATTAGAACTTAGAACGTAGCGGCAGACAAAATACTGCTAAGCATTTCACCTGGCATGCTAATAATTCTGCCAGCTCACCATTTTAATTGTGTACTTCCATGATGACATGCAAAATGTTAAAAAAAATAAATACATGTCAATACTTCAGTAACAAGATATTTCCAATAAAGCAAAAAGTGTTGAGAAATATTTTTAAGGAATCAATAGTTCTCATTGTGGCCTGAATCCATTCCTTAAAGAGCTGAATTTAAACTGCATCACAAACAAGTAATATGATTTCCCAAGCACTACTGTATGATCTGTAATCATTGATATTGTTTTCCTAAGTTTAAGCTGTCATTACAGCTGATGTTTAACCCCAGGTTAGCCTTGATGAGCATATCTTTAAAGTGTTCAAAATTCTTGTCTTTTTTTTTTTAGGTCTATCATATCAGGACTGATATTATCAAACATATCCTTCTTATTATCTTTAAGACATTGTCTGTGATATGAAGAAATTAGTTGTTATTTCTTGTAAGTTATTCAACCACAAAGAGGCTTCCTTTATTAAATGAACAAATCATAGGGAATATATTTGATAAACATTTAGAAATATTTAATTCAGAGATGATATCAACTTGTATTCTTCCTTATGTCATAATGAAGCAGTAGATCATTGATTAGCTTGTTTCCTCCGTCTTTGACATAATACATTCTACAAGGCTATTGTTAATGAATGTATATTATAAAAGAAAAGCATCTTCATTTCACTAATGACTCAGTCATTAATATTTTTGTATTTATCATTATTATTAGCATTTTATTCTCATTAATTTTAGTTTGATAATTTCTTTTATATGAGAAAATCTGATGAGACGTAAATATATTCAATAACTCTAAGCCCAATATATATATTTGTGATGCTGGTTATTACTTCTAAATTACATTCAATTTGCAAACAACTTTTTTTCTTTAACAAGAGAAATCTATTTAATATTGAAATCTCCTGAATTTAAGTTCGTTGAACTCATTACATAATATTTTCCATTATTTGATATTCATCAACATGATGACAGTCACCCAAGAGCACACACATACACATAAACACTCACACGTGTTCACATGTATAATTCAGCTATAATAATACCACTGTCATCCATTTCATTCAAGTTATGAAACCAAGAAGTCTTAGAATGTTAATGAATTTGATGAATGCCCTTTTGTTTTGGATGTTGGACTATCAGTTGTTACATCATGGAGTTCATCTTTAGACTGGTCAATACATTGTGTTCTCCAAAAGACATTTAATGCATTTAAGAATTTTATTGTTCTAAACTAAACACAAAGTACTGTTACATATGACAAAAAAACATTAATACAAAACTTGAACATAACTATAGTTTCAATGTAACATGTCTGAAGGGTGGTGAGCTGGCAGAATCTTTTGGACACTGGGCGAAATGCTTAGTGGTATTTCGGCTGTAGTCACGTTCTAAGTTCAAATTCCACTGAGGTCAACTTTGCCTTTCATCCTTTTGGGAGTCGATTAAAGAAGTACCAGTTATGCACTGGGATCGATGTAATCGACTTAATCCCTTTGTCTGTCCTTGTTTGTCCCCTCTATGTTTAGCCTCCCTGTGGGCAATATAGAAATAAATATAACTATAACATGTTTGAAAGAAAAGCTGTTCTCAGTACATATGTGTAAGGGAAGGTACCCCCAAAGTAACCAGAAACATTCTCTGTGGGACAAGCCCATTGTGGTTCAGGATTCTGCCACTAGAAGCCACTTTATGCTATCCTCAGACATCAATCTGACCACCAACATCATTCAGTGAAGTCATACTGCCACATGGTGTATCTTTGTTTTGCAGTGCTTCTCCCCTGTTTGTTGATTTTTGCGATGGTTGAAATGAAGGAATAGCATGCTTCCATGCAATTCTGTTTTCTGCTGGAGAAAATGGTGGCTAAAACAGCTGTCATGCTTCATACAGCTTACAAGGACACAGCTATGAGTGAAACACTAATTTTTTAGTGGTTTTCAAACTTTAGAAATGGTCACTTGTTGCTTGAAGACCAACCTCATTCAGAGTGACCATCAATCTCCTGAACAAAGGAAAACATTGCAAAAATTCATGAACTGATAGTGGAGGACAATTGCTGAACAATTGAAAAACTTGTTAATATGACTGGTTTGTCCTGGAGCTCCTGCCAATCAACATTTAGTGAGGAATTGTGAATGAAAAGAGTTTCAACAAAATCCGTGCCTTGCTTGCTCACAGAAGATCAAAAGCAGTCACTACTGAATGCATATCATGAAATGAAAGAACAGTGGAAATTTGATCCGGCCCTTTTTTTAAGGTCATGACTGGTGACAAAAGCTTATGCTACAGAATTTGCAGATGTGGAAGAGATGAAGAAAAAATGACCGTGGCACAGGAGTGGCTGTATGTTAAGTAGCTTGTTTACCAACCACATAAGTAAGGGACTTATTTTATCAGTTCCAATTGTTGAACTGCTAGGCTATGAGGATGTTAATAAACCAACACTGGTTGTCAAGCACACACACACACGCGCACACACACACACATAAACAACTAGCTTTTACACAGTTTGCATCTACCATAGCTACTCACAAGGATTTAGTCAGCCCAGGGTTGCAGCAGAAGACACTTGGCCAAGACACCATGTATTGGTGCTGAACAAGGTATCATGTGGCTGGAAAGCAAAATTTTCACTACGTAACCATGCCTACACTTGTTGTGTAGAAGAATTCAAAAAATAATATTATCTTGTGAACTTACATCTAAGCTGATAAATTCCTACCAGGCCTCTTGGGAAAATCTAAACTAAAATTTGTTTCTTGCCTATAGGCCCATTCAATTGAAGTTTATCTTTATTTCCTTGGAATTTAAATGACTGTATAAAAGTGCTCAGGTGAATGGGGCACCAGTCTTTTACAGAGTTAACTCTTCAGTTATCTATCACAAGTACACATATTCAGATTTGGCTGAATTAATCTGTATATAAAAAAGGCAGCATGTGTGTGTGTGTGTGTGTACGTGAATGTAATTTATGTACATCCACAATTTTAGGAGGACATTCGTCATGATCCTAGCTATATTTTCATCAACTTAATTTTTCCCAGAGGCACCAGCGAATAGCAGTAAAAATTAATTTTTGACCAAAATTTTTAACAATTTTCAAGTCGAAGAAATCACCCTTGTTTGCAAACAGAAATTAAGTCCCCTTCTAGCGATGAGTAAGTTTTTGTTAAGACTTTGTTGTTTTTTTCCATTGAGGAAAAAAGTGTTTTATTGATATATGGGCAACACACGAACTTGTATGCGTACAAAAAACATGTATGCAATAGGTGTACATGCATACGTGTGAGTATGTGTGTTTGTGTGTGTGTGTGTGTGTGTGAGTGTGTTGCCTATATATATATATATATATATATATATTTATATATATATATATTTAGACCAATTTCAACGGACTTCACCCAAATTTGACATCGATGTTACTTAGTTTGGTTTGAAATAAAGAACTTGATTAGCTCAATAATCCTAGCTTAATCTCGAGCAAAGCCGGGTTATACTGGTAGTATGAAATAAAATTCCTAGCTCAAGGACACAACACTCTACTCTACTCTGTCCAAAAGCAAAATGCCATTCCTTAATAAGCAAGGGCCTGATGCTGATAACACAAGCCCAGGCATCCTTACTTTGGAAGAAGGTGATATCCAAGATTTGAATTCTTACATGAAGACTGTAACAACAGAGATCACCACATAAGATTGTGCTGCTATGAAATACCCAGTAGTAGAGAGATAATAAAATACGAGGCCATTGCTTATATGAACATTTCAATACATACTACAAATGTGGCCACCATGAGTCTCTTCACAAAA
>NC_043008.1:63237574-63290074 GCF_006345805.1 Octopus sinensis
TTAATTCTTTCAGTCTTTCCTAATAGCTGGTATATTGCATTGAGATGGTTTTCTTTGTGTTGCTTTGATGGATTGATTTGAGTTCTGCCATGAATTGTGTGTTGGGAGCAGTAGTCTAAGTGGCTGAGGGTGTATGCCCCCAAAGCACCATCATTGTCTCTTTTACTCTTGTTGTGAAAGTTCAGAGGATCCATCCAGCTAGCCATCTGCATTTTATTACCAAATTGGTAATATGCACTTGGAAAGATGCACCATTGCTCATGTCATTGCCCAGGATCACTTCATGTATTTTCATGATGTTTTCATTCATTCAGGGGTCAACAGTCGCCCTGAATGAAGTTTGCCTTCAAGTGATAAATGACCGTTCCTAAAGTGTGAAAAAAACTTGTAAGCTTGTTTTGCTCACAGCAGCAACCTTGTAAGCTGTTTGAAGCATGACAATTGTTTTGGTGTGAGCATTATGTACATGTGTATGTGCATGTGTGTCTGTGTGTGCATGTGTGCGTGTGTGTGTATGTGTGTGTGTGTCTTTGTGTCTGTGTGTTCCACCCAACACCACTTGAAAACTAGTGGTGCTGTGTTTATGTCCCCACAACTTAGCTGATCAGCAAAAAAGACTGATGGAATAAGTAACAGGCTTAATACATATATATAATACATACATAGATACATACACACACACACACACACCATATATTTATATCCACACTGCCATATGTAGGTATATAAGAGACATGTATATAAATGTATGTTAGTGTGTGTGCATTTGAATTTATCATTGAAATACATGATGTATAAACAGGCAACACCATCATACAATTCATGTTATTTGTCTAAGTTATCTCAAGAGATTTCTTATAGAATTTAGAGCCAGCACTGAAAGTTACAATGTTTTGTAGACGAATACATCTACGTAAACAATACCCCATATGTACTTAATATGTCAATTAGTTTATCCTGTAGTGCTAAAACACTAAATTTGGTGGCTATTTATGCAAAGTGTTTTTGGCATAGAAACAATACCACAACAGATTGTTGGAGTCTGAACGGTTCCCTGCTGGTCAGCACCATGTCAAACCATCCAAATTATGCCACCATGGAAAGTGGAGGCTAAATGATGATGACGTTCGTGGATAGTTAATGGGTTGGATATATTCGTATATGAAACATTGTAACTTTTAGTATTGGTTCTAAATTCTATTGAAAATCTGTAGAGATAAACTTCAAAGTGATTCTGTCACAGAAAAATAGAACACAGGTTTGAGTTATAAACCATTAAAATGCTTAGTATTGGGTTGTCTGGAAAGTTTGGGTTGATTTATAGTAGCTTACATTTCAACTTATTTTAGAACATGGTTGAGTCCGTAAAATAGGATTTGACTACAACTCCATTTAGAGCACAGTTTAAGCTATCTTTTCGTGGAAGAAGGTTTATGTTCCTATAACCTGTGTTAATTATGTAACCCTTTAAAATGGAAGATAAGAAGGTTCATTTTCAGCACTTGATGCTTTGGGAGCCAGACAAAAATTACTGCAGCTCAGCTGGGATATGTCACCCCACCCTCCATATTCACTAGATATTGCTCCTTCAGATTTCCACTTATTCAGATCTCTGCAGAATAGTCTTAATGGTAAAATTGTCAATTCCTTGGATGATGTAAAAAGTTACCTTGATGAATTCTTTGCCCTGAAACCACCTCAGTTCTGGGAAGAGGGTATTTTCAAGTTAAAGGAAGGATGGAGATGTATTGTGCAACAAAATGGTTCGTATTTGGTTGACTAAAAATGTAATGGCAAGTATTTATTGACCTTTTTCTTTCCTTTAAAAATCGGCACGAACTTTCCGGACAACCCAATAGTATAGCAATTAGTGTTCCTCTCGTGTATTACATATTTGCATGTGAGTGTAGTTGAGCAGTTGGTATATTAAAAAGAATGTGTTATAAAATATATATATATATACACAACCATAAGATATTAAAACCAAAGAAATTGAGTGAACCATTCTCACCAATGTTTGTTTCTTTTATAATTCTTTGTTTACTTACCTTCTCACTAAATCTACAAATATTTTGCCGAAAACTTGCAGAAGAAAAGCCATGCAAGTAAACTTATAATAAGTATTACTTACATCAAAGACATCTTCATTCTCTCTTAATTCCCTCCTTTGTTGTTTGGCTGGAACATTTCAAAATAACATTGATTAAATTCAAAAATCTACTGTTCATTTTTGTTTTAAATTAACTGCTTACTATCAAAGTTATATTAATAGAATTGAATTCAATTCCTCACTCCTCCACCTCCAACGCTATCCCTTAAGTGATTGACAAAATCCTTCATCGTAATATAATTCAAAATTTTTATTTTCTACAAACATGGAATTTTATTTTCAATTTTCTATTTTTTATTTATTTTATTTTATTATATATTTATTTGTTTATTTATTTACTTATTTTGCATATGAATCATCTTGTTATTGGAAGTTGCATTATTTGCTATTTGGATTAAGATCACTAAGCTAGAACTGATACATAACTGTAAAATTATGTACAATATATATGTAAATATATATTAAACGTATACAAATATTTACTAACATTAAAGTGTCAAACCGACAGAATCACTATCATGCTGGGTGGAATGCTTAGTGGCATCACATCCATCCTTACATTCTGAGTTCAAATACCATTGACGTCGACTTTGATTTTCAGCCTTTCAGGGTCGATAAAATAGCAACTAGTTGAACTCTGGGGTCAATGTAATCGACTTACCCTCTTCCCAGACTTGCTGGCCTTACTCTTTTACTCTTTTACTTGTTTCAGTCATTTGACTGCGGCCATGATGGAGCACCGCCTTTAGTTGAGCAAATCGACCCCAGGATTTATTCTTTGTAAACCTAGTACTTATTCTATCTGTCTCTTTTGCCAAACTGCTAAGTTACGGGGACGTAAACACACCACCATTGGTTGTCAAGCGATGGTGAGGGGGCAAACACAGACACACAAACACATGCACAAACATACATACATATATACATATACACGATGGGCTTCCTTCAGTTTCCATCTACCAAATCCAATCACAAGGCTTTGGTCAGCCTTGTCCAAGGTGCCATGTAGTGGGATTGAACCCGGAACTATGTGGTTGGTAAGCAAGCTACTTACCACACAGCCACTCCTACGCCTTGTGCAACAATATTTAGCAACATTAAGGTAGTGAACTGGCAGTAGAATTAGCATGCCATGCAAAAATGTTTAGCGGCATTTCATCCATCATTATGTCCTGAGTTCAAATTCCGCCAAGTTCAGCTTTGCCTTTCATCCTTTTGAAATCAATAAAATAGGTACCAGTTCCACTCTGGGGTCGATTTGATCAGCTTATCCACTCCACCAAAATTTCTGGCCTTGCACCAAGATTCGCAATCAATATTTAGCAACATGCTTCAGAAACAATTTATAAATAGATTGCATTTATATCTTCAATGAAATGTAATAGTTTGTAGAGAGCAATTTTATTTACAAAATGGACACTTTACGCAGATTTTATAAAAAGAATATCACACTTGGATTGGATTATTTATTTATGAAATCATCATTCATGTTGAAATGGTATTTCATATGTAGATATATTCAAAGATTGAAACGGAATTAAATACTACTTAACAGATTGAAAACCAATTACATTTCTTCAATTGATTCCAAACTTTACTATACAACTTGGTTAATCATTTAGACACTTTTATTTATATTTCATTATTATAATCATCAACATCATCATCATCATCATCCATCATCATCATCATTATCATTATCATTATTATTATTATTATTATTATTATTATTATTATTATTATTATTATTATTATTATTTTAAACTAAAATATGATCCGTTGTCTTCTGCTGAACCGGGGTCATCCCTTGACCTGAGGGTCAACAGCAGGTCCTCATCACATGGAGAGTACATGGTGTAAAATGTGTGCAGAACCTAGCAACACTATTTTCTGAAGTTCTCCCACGTTAAAACTGCAAGGGAGTTTGTTGAGTTGCTTATCAAAGCCCTTTTAATTAGCCCTAACGCTCCAATCACCACTAGTGCTTGTGCTGCTTTTCATTACCCACATCTTGGTCACTTCTATTTCTAAGTCTTTGTACTTAAATAACTTCTCAACTTCTTTAATGGACACATTTCTCTCTGATGGTACTGTCACATCTATCATTAAGCATTTCTTATTCTTCTCATCTTTGATCATTATATCTGGCCTGTTTGCCTTGATTTCTTTATCGGTGTTGATTGGCATGTCCCAGAGTACTGTTACATGATCCTTTCTCATCACAGCTTCAGGTTTATGCTGGTACCATCTTTCTGAAAGATTATTATTATTATTATTATTATTATTTATTATTATTATTTTAAACTAAAATATGATCCGTTGTCTTCTGCTGAACCGGGGTCATCCCTTGACCTGAGGGTCAACAGCAGGTCCTCATCACATGGAGAGTACATGGTGTAAAATGTGTGCAGAACCTAGCAACACTATTTTCTGAAGTTCTCCCACGTTAAAACTGCAAGGGAGTTTGTTGAGTTGCTTATCAAAGCCCTTTTAATTAGCCCTAACGCTCCAATCACCACTAGTGCTTGTGCTGCTTTTCATTACCCACATCTTGGTCACTTCTATTTCTAAGTCTTTGTACTTAAATAACTTCTCAACTTCTTTAATGGACACATTTCTCTCTGATGGTACTGTCACATCTATCATTAAGCATTTCTTATTCTTCTCATCTTTGATCATTATATCTGGCCTGTTTGCCTTGATTTCTTTATCGGTGTTGATTGGCATGTCCCAGAGTACTGTTACATGATCCTTTCTCATCACAGCTTCAGGTTTATGCTGGTACCATCTTTCTGAAAGATTATTATTATTATTATTATTATTATTATTATTATTGTCAGTCTTATCATTATTATTATTAAGGCGGCGAGCTGGCAGAATCATTAGCGTGCTATACAAAATGTTTAGTGCTATTTCATCTGCTGCTACATTCAAATTCTGAGTTCAAATTCTACCAAAGTTGATTTTAACATTCATCCTTTCAGGGTTGATAAATTGAGTACCAGTTGAGTACTGAGGTCAATGTAATCGACTACTCCCCTCTCAACAAATATGGGGCCTAGTGCCTCCAGTAGGAAGGTAAAAATAATTTGTATGATGTTAGTAACAAAATATTTTGTAAGAAATAGAACTTTTATCATCGGTCTTAAATTTATTTATGCCAGTGAATGTGTGTATGTCTGTTACCAGGTAACAGAATATGAGTCTTTTGAGTCAAGCTATTTTAATTAGAGTTTCACTTAATTTCATTTTAATTAGAATTTCACTGAATGATTTCATCATAATAAAATTTAATCGCAATTACAGGAGCTATGGGACATACTTATGCACATACAGACACTCAGAACTGTCTCATGTATAAGCAATCTCCATAACACATAACTTATTTTATAACGGCAAATATTAAATTTTTTTATTTTATTTATTTGTTTTATCCAGTTTCAGCTTACGAGCTGTGGCCATGCTGGTACACCGCCATTCTTGATTACTTTGGGGAAAAATTCTCATTTATAAATATTTGATATCTTGGCAACTTCACTAATTCCAACAGCATGAAAAAGGCACACAGTAGTCGGTGTAAGCCGTTGGTATTAGGGAGGGCACCCAATCGTAGAAACCTTGCCAAAGCTGGCATTGGAGTTCAATACAGCTTTATGGTTTGATGGGTCCTCACAAACCCTCCCACCCATGCCAGGATAAAAGGTAAGTATTAATTGATGGTGGTGGTGGTGGTGGTGGTGGTGGTGATGGTGATGATGGTGATGATGATGATGATGATGATGATGAGGAGGAGGAGGAGGATTAAATATCTACAATACACTGATGTGAAATAGTTGTACGATTTGCACTCTAGAATAATGCTCATTTATCATTTATGCCACCTTTCTTTTTGTTTTTGTTTTTTTTTTGTTATCAATTATCTTTTCAAGTTTGATTTTTTAAGAAAGAAGCCATATAAATAGAAGACAAAATAAAATAATTAGTTTCATACAATAAACCATCTCATTAACGAAATTAGCTTATGTATCATAGGTGTCCTAATTTCCTTATTTTATCTATACCTTGTGTGTTTTAATGTTGAGGAAATACTCATAAAAACATATTAGAAAAAATTCTACAATATTTTAATTATGGTCAATTTTAATAAAATTCTTTAATATGTTTCTCCAGCATAGCCACAGCTTCTGGCCAAAACCAATCAGAGAATAATAGAATAATTCAAAATGGACTCTTCTCCGTTTAATTATATATCATTTATATCAAATATAAATGCTAAGATAGATAAATATGTTACTGGTTAATAGAATATAAATCTTTTGTGCCAAGCTATTTTAATTAGAGTTTCACTTATCTTAATAAGATTAAATAGCAATAACAAAAGCTATGGGACACAGATACGTACATACAGACATACATACTTACCTACATACATACACACGCATACAGATAAATGTATCTCTCTCTCTCTCTCTCTCTCTCTCTCTCTCTATCTATCTATCTATCTATCTATCTACCTGTTTGTCTGTCTGTCTGTCCATCTATCTATGTGTGTGTGTATATATATATGTATATAAATATGAAAACAATTGCAGCATGAAAGGTATTTATAAGCCATTTGAGAAACACACAAAAACCATTAGATTCACTCAATTTAAATGTTGTAGTGAATCTAACGGTTTTTGTGTGTTTCTTAAATGGCTTATAAACATCTTCCACACTGCAATTGTTTTCATTCCAGCACATGATCTCAGATCAGGTCACTTGCTATGCAAGTACATCTCTGTAAATATATAAATATGTATACACACATATAAATATATAGATATATTTGTGTGTGTATACATGTATGTATGTATATGTATATCTATCTATCTATACACAGAAACACACTGACACACACACAGACACACATGCATACACATGAACACACAGACATACAAACACATGCACATATATTTGTAATCATACATTGCAGTTCTACCTTATACCACTAAAACTGCTACACTACTTACCAAGGTAGTTAATGTAGGTTATATTTTCAGTTGCCCTGTTTTAACATGCTATGCATTTTTTGTTGTCTGCATCCATTTCATTATATCCCCATTTGAATTCTGACAGTAATACCTTCGATGACATTAGTGCCAAACCATCATCATCATCATCATTATCATCATCATTTAACGTGCGCTTTCCATTCTAGCATGGGTTGGACAATTTGACTGAGGACTGGCTCACCAGATGGCTCACCAGGTTCCAATCTTGATCTCACAGAGCTTCTATGGCTGGATGCCCTTCCTAATGCCAACCACTCCGAGAGTGTAGTGGGTGCTTTTATGTGCCACCGGCACGAGGGCCAGTCAGGCGGTACTGGCAACAGCCATGCTCAAATGGTGTTTTTTACATGCCACCTGCACAGGAACCAGTCCAGTGGCACTGGGAATGACCTCACTCGAATGTTTTTTCACGTGCCAGTAAGGCGACGCTGGTAATGATCACGCTCGAATGGCGCTTTTATCATGCCACCGGCATGGAAGCCAGTTAGCTGCTCTGGCAACGGTCATGCTCGGATGGTGCTCTTAGCACTCCACTAGCATGGATGCCAGTCATCAAATTTGATTTCGATTTCACTTGCCTCAACAAGTCTTCACTAGCAAAGTTTAGTGTCCAATGAAGGAAAGGTATGCATAAGTGGGCTGGTTACACCCCAGCCTTTTCCTTTGACACTGCTGGGGGGGGGGGGGTAAGAAGAGACTTGCTTGTGTTTCTGACTATTGATCAGCCATATAAAACCTTGCTGAAGCTTGTGCACACAATTACAGATGTATGGTTTACCCTGACCATTGGAAACTCAGGTTTTCACTGTTTACTACTTCACCTAAGACTTGATATCTATCTGATTGCTGATGTGTTTGAGATATTTAGAATGTCAATGCTATCAATGGTAAATTCATCCTTATCATCATCATCGTTTAATGTCCGCTTTTCATGCTAGCATTGGTTGGACGATTTTGACTGAGGGCTGGCAAACCAGATAGCTGCACCAGGCTCCAATCTTGATCTGGCAGAGTTTCTACAGCTGGATTCCTTTCCTAATGCCAACCACTCCAAGAGTGTAGTGGGTGCTTTTATGTGCCACCGGCATGGGGGCCAGTAAGGCGGTACTAGCAATGACCTCGCTCGAATCTTTTTACACATGCCACCGGCACAGGTGCCAGTAATGTGACGCTGGTAATGATCATGCTCGAATGGTGCCTTTTATGTTCCACCGGCACGGAAGTCAGTTAGCTGCTCTGGCAATGATCATGCTTGGATGGTGCTCTTAGCACCCTGCTAGTACGGACACAAGTGCCAGTAAGACGACACTGGTAACGATCACATTCGAATGGTGCCTTTTATGTTCCACC
The DNA here is from genome assembly GCF_006345805.1 of Octopus sinensis. NCBI lineage: Eukaryota > Metazoa > Mollusca > Cephalopoda > Octopoda > Octopodidae > Octopus > Octopus sinensis. The sequence goes on from NC_043008.1 coordinate 63,246,089, forward strand.
GGCACGGAAGTCAGTTAGCTGCTCTGGCAATGATCATGCTTGGATGGTGCTCTTAGCACCCTGCTAGTACGGACACAAGTGCCAGTAAGACGACACTGGTAACGATCACACTCGAATGGTGCCTTTTATGTTCCACCGGCACGGAAGTCAGTTAGCTGCTCTGACAATGATCATGCTTGGATGGTGCTCTTAGCACCCTGCTAGTACGGACACAAGTGCCAGTAAGACGACACTGGTAACGATCACACTCGAATGGTGCCTTTTATGTGTGAACTCTTTATTTGTAGATAGTCATTAGTTTTTAAACCAAACTTAAGAACACAAAGCTTAGAAACTACAACATTATTCAAATTCACTGCATTAAAAGTTTATTTTCTGAGCAAGTAATATACCCAAGTTAAATACTGTCTCCTGATAAACAACACTAATATAATGTAAATTATCTTTGGTTAGCTAGCATCAATAATATAACTATATTAACTTAAGCATAGAACTTTCCTCTGTAGCAGTTAAGATAATTTTGTTACCTGTTTGAAAATATTGTTTTGATTTAATGAGTATAGTAACCATTATGGTGTCTATGATATATTTGTAATAATCTCGTAATGGGAAAAATAATAATTGAACTCAATTATTGTATGACAAATTTAATGCTTTGAAATAGACAAAATGAAATGGCAAGTCTAATAATTAGCATTCACCAAAAATCAAGTAAATCTGTTCATTTATCATTACTATTTAATTTGATTATTGTAATTCTTTTAATTAAAGAATATTGGATCTCTGTGGATTCAACTTTAAACACCTTGTCATTTATAGAATTTGAAGGCAGTATTCCTAATAAAGAAGATGCTGAATAACTGAACTGGAATTAATAGCGTGCAAGCAGTTAATTGAATGTATGTGGGATCAAAGAAATATTCTGAGTATTGGATCCACCTTCAACACTCAATTGTTCATAAATGATGAAGGCTGTTTAGAACTGTACTCACAAAGCAGTGTGGAATCATGGAAATAAAGCTGATGGCTTGCATCTATTTAATTTAAAGTGGATTGGATTACAAAAGTGTGAGTATTGGATCAGCCATGAGCATCTAATCATTTATAAATGTTTTAGTTTGTAGAGTATGCTACTAATGAGGTGTTTAGATATAGAGCATTGAAAAAGTGTGCAGCCTACAGCATATGTTTGTTTTGGTGCAAGGTTAACCCTGATCCAGCAATGCTTATTTAGCAACTTCTTTTCAAATTTTTTAAAATATATTTCTGAACTATAAGGAAAGATGAAATGTCTCTACTGTAATAAAAAAAAAATGCTGAGATAATATGACTTACTTAACAACTGCAGATATTTGATTAAATCTTTCAAGCTCATTATTTATATAATTTATTCTGTATTATAAATTTAGTCTCTTAATCCTTTTGAGATACAATGTTTTGACATTGTGTAACCAAAACGACCAAAATTTTGTTATCTGTTGAAATACATCAATTGAAAGATTATTTCTGATTAGCCATTACACTTCAAAACCAACTGTTTCCAACATTTGTTCCACAGGGCCTATAGATTGGCTTCAAAGTCCTCTCAGCTTGTATCACTTGGGCCAATCAATCAACCTGTGTACCTCAAGAGGTTTAACAGCCAATCCATGTTACCAAATGATTTCATGTTAAAGAACCTTCCATAAGTGGAAAGGCTAATTAATAATCATTGAACATGGCTGTATGAATGAATATAGCTCAGGGTCTTTATATATTATAAATATATAAACTATTAATTTGCAAATTACTTCTGTAATAACATTCATATATTAAAATTACATATACGTAATAAAATTTTGTAAAATATAATGAATCCTAAAAGTGTTATATTTGAAGCATAAACAGTTATTAATAGGCAAATTTTGGTTGAAATATTGACGGTTATCATTTAAGTGTAAATATTTCATACTTAAACTTGGTTTTACCTTGTTTGTTCTTTTGACAGAAATTGTGTTCTGTATTTATTTATCATAGGAAATAACTTCTACTAATTACTAATGTTACTTATTCAGTTCTTATCTTTCTTCTCCATTCTATGAAATTATTTATTTACAGCTCTTGCTGTTTGGTTAAAATGTACTAGAAATATCTTAAATTTACTGACCTCAGAAATAGAAACATGTGTCTCTATTTTCCTTAGCATCACTTACTCTTGACACTGGAGGTATAGAATAATCCTTTAAGGGATAGTGAACTAACCTGAAAATTTTTCAATTTACCTCCCATGCTGAAGCTTCTCAAGTACACTAAGCAGGGGTCTCAAGGGAGTTTAGCATTTGCACAAAATATTTCTGACAAAATAAACAGCAAAATTAAATTGCTTTCTGCTTATGAAATATAATTTATTTTTATATCATGTCTTATTCGGTAAGATTGCCTTCTGGCAACAATCTCTTAGCCTCAAGCACTTCTTTCTACACATATGTCTCTGCGTATCCACTCAACTTACTGACATGTTAATCAGATGTGTTCAGATTGCATACATCACAAGAAACAGCATATTGCTACATGACTTTTACATATATTACTGACTTGTGTCTGCACTTAATTCTTCATTTTACTGCAACCATTATTATGTATTTTCCATCCATAGAATGAATATCCTGTTAAAATATCTCACTTATTTAACTGCCTCTTTTATCATACACATCCGCAATCATTTCTTACACTTTGTAGTTCTCACCACATAATATCATCTTCAAAAGACACTCAAGGCTTGGCTCCTTTGTCATATGACACCACTGCTAAAACTGAGGTCACACCACTTCAATATTTTGACATAATCTTTTATTTTTGTCATATCATCATCATCATCATCATCATCATCATTATCATTATCACTGTCATTGTCGTTTATCGTCCATTTTCCATGCTGGCATGAGTTGGACGGTTTGACTGAGGGCTGGCAAGCCAGAAGGCTGCACCTGGCTACAATCTGATCTGGCAAAGTTTCTACAGGTGGATGCACTTCCTAATGACAACCAATCTGAGAAAGTAGTGGGTGCTTTTTACATGCCACTGGCATGAGGGCCAGTCAGGCAGTACTGGCAATGATCACGCTCAAATGGTGCTTTTATGTGCCACCAGCACAGGTGCCAATCAATTAATACTGTCATCGGCCACAACAATGCCTTCACTTGCCTCAACAGGTCTTTGCAAGCACAGTTTATTGCCCAACGATTGAATGGTACTTTTAAATGGGCCAATTATGCTGCACAGACATAGGCCATGGTTGTGGTTTTGCTTGGCTTCCTAGGTTTTCTCAAGCACAGCATATCTCCAAAGGTCTCGGTTACTTGTCATCACCTCTGTCAGGCCCCACCTTTGAAGGTCATGCTTCACTACCTCATCCTATGTCTTTCTGGGTCTACCACTTCCACAGGTTCCCTCTACTGCGAGGGTGAACACTTTTTCACACAGCTGTCCTCATCCATATGCAACACATGACCATGCCAGCATGGTCGTCTCTTTTGCACACCACATCTGATGCTTCTTATGTCCAACTTTTTTCTCAGGGTGCTTACACTCTGTCGTGTACACACACGGACATCACACATCTAGTGGAGCATACTAGCTTCATTCTTTGCAAGCTTACGCATGTCCTCAGCAGTCACAGCCCATGTTTCACTGCCATATAGCATAGCTGTTCACACATATGCATCATATAGTCTACCTTTTACTCTGAGCAAAAGGCCCTTTGTCACCATTAGTGGTAGGAGCTATCGACTACTAGTTTTTTCCCCTGTCATGTGACAGAAGCTATTTTCTACACATTTTCAGTGTTTATTGCCCCTGAGCATTTGCCACAAACAAAAACTATCTTGCCAGTTAGCCTTTCTTTAATATTGTTGCACCTCTTATGTGTCCATAGCTTACACCAGGTACATCTTATGGAGTTTCTACCTACACTTTTTCTACAGATTGAGCAGGGCCATCTACCTGAGAAAATTTGGGATTTGTCTGCCTTCCTACTTATTAAGACTTTGATTTTTGCTAGATTGACTCTAAAGCCCTTCGATTCTTGACTTTGCTTCCATACCTGACGCTTCTCCTCTAGTTCTGATAGTGACTCAGCTATTAGAGCAAGGTCATCAGCATAGAGAAGCTCCCAGGGGTATCCTGTTCTGAATTCCTCTGTTATTGCCTGGAGAACTATGATGAATAAGAGGGGGCTGAGGACTGATCCTTGATGGACCCCTACCCCTACCTGGAATTCTTCACTCTACTCATTGCCAACCCTCACCTTACTAACAGAATCTCTGTACATGGTTTGTACATTTCTCACTAACCATTCATCTATCCCTAGTTCCTCATTGACCTCCAGATAAAGGGATCGGGGGACCCTGTCAAAGGCTTTCTATATGTCAATGAAAGCCAGGTATAGAGGTTTATCTTTGGCTAGGTATTTCTCTTGCAGCTGTCTTACCAGAAATATAGCATCAGTGGTGCTTTTCCCAGTGGTGTTCTCAGCTACTACATCTGTGATTGTTTAAGGTCTTATTAAAATTTCAAACTCCACTTCATTTAACTGGAGCTCCAACATACATAACCATGAAACAATGTTAATTATTTGGACATAACTCTGTATTTTTCAATAGTAACAAGTATTTATAGTTTAGTGTAGTATAGTATTTATTGACAGTAAGCTACAGCAAAAATAGATCTGTATCAGGCCTCTAAACCAATGAGACTCTCAAGGCATCTGCTCCACATCCTCATGTGTTAATATAGCACTTCTGTAACGTTTTTATCTCAAAAAAAATCGCCTTAGTTGGCTGAATTATTACAGTTCTAGACAAAAGAGCAAGCAGTATTAAGTTGCATTCTTTAATTCTAAATTCATATTGTACCAAAATCAATAGAATGAGCACCAGTTACAGTTGATAAGTTTTGTCAATACTTATTAACTCTACAAGATTCAGAACTTGAGGCCATGTGCTTATGTTAGCAAACCAAATCTAAATAATATTTTTTCTATGCTTTATGTGAAACTAAATATTTTTTCTATGCTTTATGTACAGACATTCTCTGTTTTCCAGAATTTGGTTTCTCTGATAATTTTTACTAAATGATATTTCTAATTGTTAAGGCAATGAAGTCGCAAAATTGTTAACCTGCCACACAAAATACTTAGAAGCATTTCATATGTCTTAACATTCTAAGTTCTAATTCCACCAAGGTCAACTTTGTCTTTCGTCCTTTTGTGATTGATAGAATAAGTGTCAGTTGATTGCTGAGGTCAATATAATTGACTTACTCCATCCCTTGAAATTGCTAGCCTTGTGCCAAAATTTTAAACCAATATTTTTAACCGTTTGCAATTCACAAATAGAATAGAAACAATGCGAAATTGACTAAACAAGTAATATGATATCATAATATCAAACACCATCTACATACTGGTTTTCAAACAGGTACACTGTATCCCCAACTTAATGGTTTGCAACAAGAAAGAACATTCAACCAGAAAACATCTTAAGGGGAGTCATGATAAACTAAATTCAAAATGAAGAAGGGAACCAAGGGATCCACAAGATTAAGACATATTTTAGAAGAGAAATATCTTTAAGCTATTTGTTGCTGTTCATATTACAAGCTCTCAATGCATGTAAGAGATTATAATTCTCAACTTCTTTCGTTTTTGGATTTGGTTTGCAAGATTCTTTATGTGAGTTCGTGTGTTGAAGCATATTCTGTTGTGTCTGGGAAGAGTCATTTTCTTTTTGTGCCTTATAATTTAACACACTCACTGGTAAAATTTTCACTTATTCCTTATTTTTATTTTCCTAAAATTTTTGTTGCGTCTTGCAAACTTTTCCTTAATAAAATTTAATAACTTCTTATTAAATTTATAACAGGTTCTACAGTCGTGGCCAAAAGTTTGGAGCATTTAAAAAAAATTACACTTGTCGTGCTCAAGTACAACTCGATTAAAATATATATAATGTAGAGATAAATATACCTAATAACTGATTCAATGGTTCAATTTCTAGAAGAAAATATAGGTAAAATCAAAAATATAATTCTTTAACAAATTGCTTATGTTCTATAGATACAACCTACATCATGAATATAAAAATATGTTCCAAACTTTTGGTGTTGACTGTATTTATGGACTAGGGACCCCCATCTTTGTCATTGCTATCACAGCATTTTGGATACTGTAGCATTAGGATTTCTTCAAGTGCTTCTTGTATTCATTAATGATCCCAGAGTTTAATGCTAAACTCTTCATTAAATACATGAAGTTCGATTGTTTTCCTTTCACTGTCCATACCAGGTATAATACTATATCAATCATCCTTCACCTTGTTATGTTACATGCTCATTCTGTTTACACCTGGGTATAGGAACAGGCTGATAAATATTAGGGCAATATTTAAAAAAACTTTTCTACTAACTATGCTGAAACATAGCTGTAAGGATGAACAAAGACTCTAGAGAAGTATTAGTTATTGCATGGAAGCAACACTGGCAGATCATTGAAAATTAGATACTTTGTGGTATTTGTTTCAAATCATTACATTCGCAGTTCAAATCCAGCTGAGGTCAGTTTTGTTTTTCTTCCTTTCAGTTTTAATAAAATAAAGTACCAGTTAATTACTCCTCCCAAAATTCTGACCTTGTGCTTAAATCAGAAACAATTAATTATTGAAAGAAATCTGTTATAAATTTTGAGGATATTTTTATCTCTTCAAATTCCTTCCCTAATTTATTAAGAGCAATGATATCTCATTGTTCTAAGTAAATCAGAGATTGTCATGGCTATTGTTGTCAACTTGCAGCTCTGGTCAAGAGAAATATCATTCATCTCCTTCAATTACAAGGACCCAATGAAAGTCATATAGGCATAGCCCTGTTTAATATCATTCACCATAATCATCATTTTAATGTCCACTTTTCCTTTCTCACATAAGCTTAGATGGAATTTGTTCTACAGATGGAAGCTTTTCCAGTCACCAACCCTAATCTGTTTCAAAATATGGTAATATATCCCCATGACCAACCCTTATTTTTCATACTGGCAGAAAGACTGCCCTCCTGGTGGTTTTCTGCTGGTCAAACCTGGAGTGTGCATGTGTGTTTATATTACAGAGACAGTTTGTGTGGCAGGAGGGAGAGAGAGAGAGAGAACATTGCAAATAATGAATGAAATAAACATGAAATGAAAAAAATCCTATAAATAAAAGCTTGTTGAAAACTATCTCATATCAAATATTTAAATTTGTGAACTTGAAATATTTAATAATAAAAGGAAGTTCAGAAAGCAAATTTTCCTGAAAACTTCAATTTATAAAAAATCTCACTTGCTTAGTAAATATTTCTTTCAGTAATTTATCGCAGTTGCAATATATCTGTAATTTAAAGAAGCTTCAAGATAACCCCTGCATGTTTAGTTATTATTATTGTAAGGCTTATAGTATTCCAAACAGCCATACCAACAAAATCACTTGATATTTAAAAAAAAAATTATACCAGTAGGCGCAGGAGTGGCTGTGTGGTAAGTAGCTTGCTAACCAACCACATGGTTCCGGGTTCAGTCCCACTGCATGGCATCTTGGGCAAGTGTCTTCTGCTATAGCCCTGAGCCGACCAGTGCCTTGTGAGTGAATTTGGTAGACGGAAACTGAAAGAAGCCTGTTGTATATATATATATATATATATATATATATATATAAGTGTGTGTGTATATGTTTGTGTGTCTGTGTTTGTCCCCCTAGCATTGCTTGACAACCGAAGCTGGTGTGTTTACATCCCCATCACTTAGCGGTTCGGCAAAAGAGACTGATAGAATAAGTACTGGGCTTACAAAGAATAAGTCCCGGGGTCGATTTGCTTGACTAAAGGCGGTGCTCCAGCATGGCTGCAGTCAAATGACTGAAACAAGTAAAAGAGTAAAAGAGAGAGAGTAAACCATATCTTGGAAACCATATCTTTTGGCCAGGTTGGTATCGAAAGGATTAAGTGCAAAGTAGTTTTCTTGTTTTTTTTTGAATGGATGAACAAAAGCTCTCTGCCAACCATCTATTTGATGATAATAGTAAACCTTTCTTAATTGTTTTTCATTTTTTTGATACCAGCCTGCCTTATACCACTCCCAGTTCTATGTTATGAATTTCTTGTTTTAAAGAGAACTAAATCAAAATCTCCAATCAAAATTTAAGCTTCTCAAAACCCTTTTGAAATGAATCCACATGAAACTGCTCCTGGTTCCATAATAAATCTTATTGCTTTTAAATTATCTTAATTAAAACCTTCAATCAAAATGTCATATTAATTTATATTCCAAATACTAGCTTCATAAGAGCAAAGTGTTTGAACATAAATTATCATTAAATTTTGATGGAATGTTTTAATTAAGACCATTTTAAAAACAGTGAGTTTTTATCAAAGAACCAAGAAAGGGCAGATTCAGGCAGTCTGGAATTAAAAAGGTTAAGAGGAGCTTTTTCATTATTTTCAAACCTAATTGAAATAAAGACAGTGTATTTCAACAGAAATATAGGAACAAAAAACGTTAATAACTTCTAACTAAAAGACATCGTATACCTTTGTATTGTACTGAAGATGTATTTTGGTTTTTCTTTAGCTTGCAGCACTAGTATTTCTGGGAATTCTGTTCATACTCTACAAAGAAATTGCAGTGTAGTTTGTAATTACTTTTGATAACCTACTACCCCGATTTGTTTCTGATGAGTGAAAGATAATCTCTGTGGAGTAATTAAGATATATTTAATCAAAAGACACTTCACCTTAACAGACTAAAATAGTTCTGCTAACCTATTACAGAAAGTTTCTCCTTTTCCTTCAGGATTTTGGTACAATTAAGAACCACAAAGTACAGACAATTTCTTTCAAGATGATTCATCAGTTTTCTCTGCTTTACAACACATGCAAAAATATAGTATTGCTTTTAAAATAGCTACTAATTTAATTATTGCCAACATAGCAATCAAGTTATGTCTTCTAATTTGTTGCTTTTATAGCAAGGGAATTTACTGAAGGTAAGGAGAATAATTCCAAAGAGTACAAAATACTATATTCCAGTAACTATTTCCATATTGGAAATATTTCAATCGAAAAGTGTCTTCTCATAACATTAACCAACCATAATTATTATTTGAAGTTTATGACTTAGAAAAAGAAACTATCCTCTAATTTGTTCATGAGAAGTTAACGAAGAAAGTAATTAATACTTGCCTCTTGTTATAATTGCGCCTAATTTAGGCACTAAACCAATAGTTTCAAGGAAATGATTTTATCCAATACCATTTACTCGGTACTAAAATAGTACTTTATTTAATGACCCTGAAAGGATGAAAAACAAATTTGACCCCAGCAGGATTTGAACTCTGAACATTACAATGTTGTTTCTAATAGAATTTTTCAGAAACTAGCATCATGAGTAATTAACATAATGCATCATCTAGGATAATTGTTTGGCCTTATTATATGGTACCTTTAAGGTGGTGAACTGGTAGAAACATTAGTACGATAAGTAAAATGCTTGGAGGTGATTTGTCCATCTTTAAGTTTTGAGCCAAAATTCTGCCAAGGTTGACTCTGTTTCTTGTCCTTTCAGGATCGATTAATTAAGTACTTTGCACTGTGCATGATACCACTAACACTGATTCTGAGGAAAGCAAAGGCTGGGTGTGTATTCAAAAGCCGCCAACAGAAAGTCAACCACTTGTTATTCATGGATGACTTCAAACTTTATTGTAAAGATGAAGCCCAAGTAGGTTCCCTCATTGATACGGTGTATACTTTCAGTGCTTGTATTAGAATGGGGTTCGGACTGGAAAAAGTATGGTGTGTTAATCTTGGAGAGAGGCAAAAATCAAATGTAAGTATGGATGGGCTAGTGACACAAATGGGGGAGGTTATGAAGTAGATAGCAGAGACAGGTTATAAGTACTTGGGGATATTGGAAATGAATAAATTGATGGAGAAAAAATGACAGAAAAATTTAAGATGGAGTATTGAGACCTTAAAACTTAAAAGGAGAGAATAAGATTGAAGCTATCAACACCTGGGGGGGGGTTCACTCCTTAGATATGAAGCAGAGGTAATCACATGGAGAGTGGACGAACTAAACAGCTTAGACAGAAAGACTAGAAAGTTACTGACTAGATATGAGATACTCCACCCAAAAAGTGATACAGACAGACTATATGTACCAAGAAAAAGAAGGCAAAAGGACTGATTGGATGTGAACACAGCATTAGAGCAGAAGAAAAAAAACATAGCATGGTAGGTAAAAAATTCCACAGAACTGCTATTATTGGAAGTAAGAAGGTAAGGCTTGCGTAGGATGAAAGATTGCAAAGATAAAGCAATGTACAAGCAATTGAGAATGAATGAAACTGAAAATAGGTGGATAAAGAAAAGAATGCATGGAAATTTCATAGGGGACAGAGAAAAAAAAGATGGCTATAGATGACTAAAAGGGATTTAAAACCGGAAATAGAGGCTTTAATCTGAGCTGCCCAAGAGCAAGCATTAACAACAAATTACATCAAATACAAGAATAGACAAAACATCAGAAAGTAATGAGTGCAGAATTTGTGGACAAAATGGTTAAGCCGTATGACATATTACCAGTCAATGTATGCCACTAACCAGCAAAGAATACAAGAGACATCATGACAACATAGCAAGGATTGTCCATTGGACATTTTGCAACAAGTATGGACTTGACAGAGCAAAAAAGTGGTATGAACATAAACCAGAAGGCATCATTGAAAATGATAATGCAAAGACCCTATGGGATTTTATGATTCAGTGCGCCCTTGAGAGAGAGAGAATAGGAAACCAAACATAGTGTTAATTGAGAAAGAAAGCAATAGATTCTGAATCATCGATATAGCATGCCCAGCTGACAGCAAAGTATGCAATAAAGAGCAAAGAAAATTGATAGATATGACAGGTTAGCTTGGGAGGTTAAGCAGTAGTGGTCACTACAAAAGATGGTAGTAGTATCAATAATTGTCAGAGCCCTGGGAACAATAAATAAAAATCTTGAGAAGTACATGGAATAAATAGGGGCTGCAATAAGGGTGGAGCACATGCAGAAAACAAGGTGCCATGTAAAAAGCATTGATGTGGGTGCTGGTGCTACATAAAAAGTGTTAGTGCTGGTGCCACTTAAAAATCACTGGTGATAGTGTTGCATAAAACACACCCAGTACATTCTGTGGAATGGTTGGCATTGGGAAGGGCATCCAGCTGTAGAAACCAAACCAAAACAGATTATGGAATCTGGTGTGGCCCCTGACCTTTTCAGTTCCTGACAGACTGCAGTCTTTGATCATATTTCTGTTCAATCAAGACTAACCTAGAGCTAAATAACTGCAACAAATATTTGTCCATGTATACCAGTGGGCGTAGTACAGATGTCACTGGCAAAAAAATCTGCTTGACCTGAGAAGTCAACCTATAATGACCTAAATGGAACACCTTTTGATCATACATTTGTTCAATCAAGACAAACCTGGGGGCTGAACAATAACAACAACAACAACAAATATTTGACCTCGTGTAGGGTGGTGTATGACAGATGTTGCTGACGGAAATGTGTTTCACTTGAGAAGTCAATTTATAACGACTACAATAGAATGCTCTTTGATCATGTTTGACTTTGACTAAGAGTAACCCGGGGCTAAATAAAAATAACAGCAACGAGAAATATTCAACCAGGGTGGTGTAGGACAGATCTTACAGACTAAAATGTGCTTGACCTGAGAGGTCAAGCCACACTGACCAAAATAGAACGAATGTTTTTTTTCCCCCCTGCAAATATATAGCCTTGAAGATGTCCTTCTCATCAATTATTAGTGCTGCAGCCATCTTAACACCATATGACAGGTTAAAAATTTTAAATTACTAATGTCTTTATGATATTTCATTGTTTCACTGAGGATATTTGGCAAAGGGCAAAATCAAGTCTAGCATTAGATTATGCTTTCAATGCATTTTCACTTACAATGAATGATATCCAAGTTTTTGAGTTTTAACCTTTTCACAGATTTTTCTATAATCATATTTTGATCACAGATTTCCTCTAAAAAAAATTTCTTCTAAAGCTTCTGAATAATACCTCTTTTTTTATAATTCAAATATCTGGAAATCGTATTGATATTTGTGAAAGGTTGGTCCTTCATATCACAGACTTTTGAATTCTCGTCTCCAAATCACAATACAAATTCTGACTATGACATTTAGACAACATGATATTATCAATCCTGATAAAGAACGTAAAACATATGTGGCAGCCTCAACAGTAATAGATAAATGGATGAACAGATAAACAAATAAACATCGGCTTCACTCTAAGTAATATTTATTTCTTTATTGCCCACAGGGGCCTAAACAGAGGAGACAAACAAGGACAAAGGGATTAAGTCGATTATATCGACTCCAGTGTGTAACTGGTACTTATTTAATCGACCCCAAAAGGATAAACAGCAAAGTCATCCTTGGCAGAATTTGAACTTAGAACATAACAGTAGACAAAACACCACTAAGCATTTCACCTGGCGTGCTAACAATTCTGCCAGCTTGCCACACTCTAAGTAATATTGGTTTCAAATTTTGGCACAAGGCCAGCAAGTTTTGGAGGATGGGCTAAGTTTATTACACTGACCCCAGTGTTTAACTGGTACTTATTTTATCAACCCTGAAAGGATGAAAGGTGAGGTTGACTGTGGTAGAATTTGAACTCAGAATATAAAGACGGATGCTGTGCCACAAAGCATTTTGCCTGGTATGCTAATGATTCTGCCAGCTTGCTCCCTTTACATTCTATGTAATACTGATTTCAGATTTTGACACAAGGCCAGCAAATTCAGGAGAGGAAATGAGTCCTTTTTACATTGACCTGAGTGCTGAACAGATACTTATTTTTTTGACCCCGAACAGATGAAAGGTAAAATCGACTTAGGCAGAATTTGAACTCAGAACATCAAGACAGATGCAGTGCCACTAATCATTTTGCCCTGTGTACTAACGGTTCTGCCAGCTCATCACCTTAGCCATTCTATGTAATAATATTGGTATCAGCACTGGTTTCAATTCCTGAACTGGGTGATATGTTGTGTTCTTGAGCAAAACACTTCATTTCATATAAGGTAGCACGCTGGCAGAAATGTTAGTATGCAGGGTAAAATGCTTAGTGGTATTCCATCTATTTTTGTTTTCTGAGTTCAAATTCTGGCGAGGTCAACTTTGCCTTTCATCCTTTTGTGGTCGATAAATTAAGTACCAGTTGCATACTGGGGTCGATATAATCGACTGGTCCCCTCCCCAAAAATTTCGGGCCTTGTGCTTAGAGTAGAAAAGAATATTGATATCAGCACTTATGCAAAAAAAGGACCCAATACAGCTTTCAGAAATATGCAAAATACTAGTAAGCCAACTCCCTTGTAGGTCACCAAGTCTATGTAGTGTACAATAAAAACACTTCTAAAATTTGCTATTTTCAGAATGGAGTGCTGCATGGATCCAGTCACTTGCTGATTAAATTTCAACCATACCCCAAACATACACCATGCACTGATGCACAACCAATCAATCCTTACTTAGATCACCTTGAGTTCGACCTCCAAATTTACAGACTTAATGTAGAAGCTATTAATCATCTGTCTCCCTCCTTACCAGCTCAAGGTAAGACTCAACTAAGCCATATTTCCTAATACAATGTGAAGAGAGAAAAACAAATTGCTTAGTATATATTTCCATAACATATCTCATCATCAGAGACTGTTAACTAGCCATAACCCCTGATGCAACATAACTCTCTTTACTCTTTTACTTGTTTCAGTTATTTGACTGTGGCCATGCTGGAGCACCACCTTTAGTCAAGCAAATCGACCCCAGTACTTATTCTTTGTAAGCCTAGTACTTATTCTATCAGTCTCTTTTTCCAAACCGCTAAGTTACGGGGATGTAAACACACCAGTATTGGTTGTCGAGAGATGTTGAGGGGACAAACACAGACACACAAATATATACACACACACATTATATATATATATATATATATATATATATATACATATATACGATGGGCTCCTTTCAGTTTCCGTCTACCAAATTCACTCACAAGGCTTTGGTTGGCCTGAGGCTATAGTAGAAGACACTTACCCAAGGTGTCATGCAGTAGGACTGAACCCGGAGCCATGTGGTTGGTAAGCAACATAAGGAAACAACAAAAGCATGGTTTGGTGTATATTTATAGCAGAATTTATATAAATTGATGTGTAGTTGTTATTGTTCTCATTTAGCCCCAAATCACCTTTGAATGAGCACATCTGTAATCAAAAAAATTCCAGGTGTGACCAACTAACCAACCAACCAATCAAACGAATTTTTGTTCTTCATTTTTTTTTTTTTAATTCTGAGTATGATATACCTGAACTTGTTCATTCCATATGTTCTGTTTTTAAGATGACACATTAAGATGTGAAAGTGATTTAGCTTCTTTTGTATTTTAAAATGCTAGGCAACTACGTAGCAGTTCTTTTGTATGATTATATGTAGTGTCATAGTTATTCGTCAAAATATAGATTTTTTTTTTCCTTCTTTTAGAATGTAAGCTGCTTCAGTTCAAAACCTGATATTTAGACTGAAATCAAATTTTATTATAAAACACTTTTTGGTTAATAACTGTGCTATTTAAACTAAAATCTGATCTTACTTTAAAGCTCACTTTATGCTCTGTATCTGTGCTATTTGGACTAAAATCTGTTTTTATTATAAAACTCTTTTTTACTCAGTATCTATGTTATTTAGAGAAAAATGTCATTTTGTCATAATACTCTCTCTCTCTGCGGTTTCTTATCTTTGGAAACCAGCACAAATATTGTAATGCTGAAATAAATTTGTTTAAATTTGTCAGAATTATGAAAGTCAAGTCTAGATTAGTAACCGTAAAAGAAAGATCTAATAAAACATAACATTAATTAACAGAAACTCATTAACTTATATGATGTGTCACTAATTTCTTTGGCCGTCATAAATGTCTGTTGATATTGATTAATATGCTAACATACGGAACTATTTCGTCATTTATGGCAGAATAATAAACAAGTTCCTTGATTGATATGAACTTCACCTCATTACACAATGTATAATTGCTAATCAACTTATATTATTTTGCTTACAATATGATTAGTTTTTATGAAGACACAAACATCTTTCATTAAGACATGGTACATTATTCAGATAAATCAGCAAAATTTTTCTGAACAAACCTGTGAATAGATAATCATTAATCTCAGAGCTGAGATATTTCCAGCCATTATTTCTTGCGTGATCTTTCTTCATAAGAACAAAGATATTTATCAATGCCATTATACTGATGAGAGCAGCGTTCTTTTCATTTGATAAGGAATACAATATCCTTGGTAATCGAATATTTTCAAAGAACTGACAACATATTGTAAAGATATCATGATAAAAGCAACTTACCAAGCCATACCTATACACACAAAGTGAGAACGTGTATTTATGCTAGACTGGAAAAATGTATGTTGATGATAATGATGCTGGTGATGATGATAATGATGATGATGATGATGATGATGATGACAATGATGATGAGGAGGAGTATGATTATGATGACGATGGGGTGTGATGATGGGGAGGTGATGGTGATGATGATAATGATGACGACGGTGGTGGTGGTGATGATGATGGTGATGATGGTGATGATGATGATGATGATGGGGTGTGCTGATGGGGAGGTGATGGTGATGATGATGATGATAATGATGATGATGACAATGATGACAATGATGACGACGGTGGTGGTGGTGGTGGTGGTGGTGAGGATGATGATGATGATGATGATGACGATGATGGTGATGGTGATAATGATGATGATGATGAAGATGATGGTGGTGATATTGGAGGAAGATGATGATGATGATGGCAGATGAGTGATTTCAGTGAAGAGAAGAAGAGAATGTCAAAACTTAGTAATTAGTTATTGTATTAAAAAAATAATAATTGCAAAGTGTGACTAATGCATTTGTAATTATATGTAACTGATAAGTAAAAATTACTGAAGCAGGTGTGTTCTTGGAGATAAGACAAAACTTGGCTGATTTTTCATTAACCATATCTATAGCGTGAAGAGGATTGATGTCATTTCATGGACATTGATATATCTCTTAGCTTTAAATTATGTTAGTATAGCAGTTAGTGCAGACTAACTGTTTCAGATTGATTAAAAACAAAGTCATCATCATCATCGTCTTCATCATTGTCATCTTCAGCTTTGTCATCATCAACATCATTATTGTCGTCATTTTTGTCATCGTCATCATCATTGTCATCTTCGTCTTCATCATCATCATCATCATCATCATCATCATCATCATCGTTGTCATAGTCATCTTCATCTTTGTCATCATCAACATCATTGTCGTCGTCATCGTTGTCGTCGTCGTCGTCATCATCGTCATCATCGTCATCATCATCATCATCATCATCATCATCATAATACTAAATCATCGTCAGTGTCGTCTTCGTCTTTGTAATCATCAACATCATTGCTGTAGTCATTGTTGTCATTGCTGTCATCATCATGATCATCATCGTCATTTTCGTCTTCATCATCATCATCATCATCCTCATTGTGATCTTCGTATTTGTCCTCATCAACATCATCGTCATCATCATTGTCAGCATTGTCGTCATCATTCTGATCATCATCATTGTCATCTTCATCTTCATCATCATCATCATCATCATCTTCATCATTGTCATCTTCATCTTTGTCATCATCAACATCATTGTCATCATCGTTGAAGGAGCTACCAAGGGCAGTCAGCTTTAAATTACTTTGTTGTAGCCTGGAGGACTACAAAAAACAAGAGAAGGCTGAGAAGTGACCCTTGGTGAACTCCTTCCTGCATGCCTAAATTTGTTGCCATACTCATTGCAGACTTTCACCTTACTGACAGCAGCATCTCTGTACATGACTTAAATAGCTCTCACCAATCACTCATTTATCCCTAGCTTCCGCATCAACCACTAGCATTAGAAAGATAGCATCAGTAAGCATCAGTAGCACTTCTTGGAACACAATCAAACTACATCTCATCTACCTTAACTCTTTCCTTGATATACAAGACATGACACCTTTGGTAACATTCATGACCAGTTCCAATAAGTTGATAATTCTGTAATGACTTCTGTTTAAGGCATTGACCTTTTTGGCAGCTGATAATAATTCTGATACATCAATCATTGGGTATGACCATTTCCTGAACAACATAATTTACTGTATAGATGTCTAGGCCATATCCCAATCCCAATATTTTAACCATCCTGACAATAAATTCTGATGGGCCAAGAGCTTTATCAATCTTCATATCCTTCATAACTTTACCAGTTATGCTGTTGTCTACTTGAATAGCTGGTCCCCCTGCTAGGTCCACATTAAGAAAACTCACCTGCTACCATCAATTCTTAACATCTATCTGCCTTTAATTGTGGCACATCAATGCTTCTTTTTGGGCAGAATCACTAGGTGCAAGTATACATTTCTCTCCTACTACATCACAATTTTCTCTGATACATTGTATTGCATTCTAGAGCACCTCATGCCTCTGTTCTCCACACCACAGAACACTGGCAAATTTCTTTCTTTCTGCTTCCCCCCTAGTTAATTATACCTGTCACCTAGCTTTCCTTGTAGCTACCTGGTGTTGCCTGATTAGTATGCATGTGGATGATATAACAACAGCACGTGAATATTTAATAGGAACTGTTATATCACCACACAAGTAATATTAAGATTGGTCATGAATTAGAAAATTTCTACAACTAGTCAACACAGCTGAAAGAATAATTATACAGCATTCATCAATAGTTGAATGCTGCATAGGTGTAGGAGTGGCTGTGTGGTTAGTAGCTTGCTTACAAACTGCATGGTTCTGGGTTCAGTCCCACTGTGTGGCACCTTGGGCAAGTGTCTTCTACTATAGCCTCAGGCCAATCAAAGTCTTGTGAGTGGATTTGGTAGACGGAAACTGAAAGAAGCCCATCGTATGTATGTATGTATATATCTATGTATGTATGTGTATACGTTTGTGTGTCTGTGTTTGTCCCTCCAACATCGCTTGGCAACTGATGCTGGTGTGTTTACGTCCCCGTAACTTAGCAGTTCAGCAAAAGAGACTGTTAGAATAAGTACTAGGCTTACAAAGAATAAGTCCTGGGGTCGATTTGCTTGACTAAAGGTGGCTCTCCAGCATGGCCACAGTCAAATGACTGAAACAAGTAAAAGAGTAAAAGAGTTGATTATAGAAGCTCTGTATAGAAGCTTGCCAAAACAGGAGGAAACACATTCAGTTCATATTAACCAATTATAGGGACATAGCCAGGTTGAGTAGAAGCTGTGAAAAGGATTATTACAAATGGCAAGTGAGTGTATGAACTGGACTGCTGGTTGTTACACACTGAAAGTTGGTGCTAGAAGCAAGACTTTATATAACCCTTGTACCAAGACATTTGACAAGAATCTAGAATGATCTATCACATGAAGTCTGGCTGCTGATTGGTCAATAACTCAGCTTCTCACATGAATAAGATTGTATTCTGTTTGGACTTAAACTTTGCAATCTGTTTCGTGTTTTGCTACACTAATATAGCTTTCTGCTGCCTCTAATCATACAGAACTTTCCCGACCTTCTTTGCTTTTATGGATCTGCCTACTTCATTGTTCCACCACCGTGTCATCCTAAGTCTAGTTGAGACTTTGAACCAGTCACAAACTTGGTCTGTAACTCTGAGTAAGTTGTTGTCTCATAGGATCATCCAGTTGTCCTCTAGGTTGTATGTCTCTATCTCTTCCTTCTCCTTTTCATGAAATACTTCAGATAGGACATCTGTAAATCCCCAACTATTCAAAGGATCTTAAACTTCCAAATCTTCCCTCTCCAGACTGGTCTGCTTCTTGGAGTCTTTTTAACCCAAAGTACGAAGCCACTAATAACCAACCTATGTTGCTGAGGAATACATTCTTCACCTGCAAAGGTCTTTGCATTTATAATCAATGAGCATAAGCCCACCCACCCACTGTCCAATGGACGGTGCTGAGTTGTCAAACATTTAAACCAAATTTTCTCAAAACAACTTGTCCAACCGTTCCATAGGCCTTCCCTTTGAGAAACACTGATTTAACCTAAATTTGAGACACCAGCAAAAGAAGAAATAAAGATAGACATTTTTTCTATTCCAAAGAAAAACGATTTTATTCACACAAATATGCAACCGAAGAGTTTATAGTACCGGTAATGATAAGGCTGTTGACTGGGAGAACACAAACATAGTTTAAACAGTTAGCTTGGCAGGGAAGAAACGTGCCTTTAAGCAGTACAAAAACAACAAAAAATGGAAGGTGCAGTTATGTACAGGTTGATGGAAGAAAAGCAGGACAAAAATGATGCATGCAAATGCACATTTTCACGGTTTTATCGATCGCATTCTCACCTGAAATCGATTTTTGTAATTTTTTCAAGACATACATGCCCTGATACTGTCGGTATCTACATGTCAAATTTGAGCGCAATCGGATGGAGGACGCCTGAGATTCTAGAAGACACACACACAGGCAGACAGAACGGATTTTATATAATAGATCATCTATCCTGATTTCAATTGAGAATGCAACCAATCTGGCTTGTGTGACTGATAGGTGACCAGGTGACTGGCTGATTTCCTGAAGTTAATACTGCAGATCATTAGGTCATTTGCCCTATAATCAAATGAAACCTGCTTCTGTTGAGTCTGAATATCTTTGTGTTTTCCAGTCTTTTAGAGCAGAATTATCTTCTAATTTCTGTTTTCTGTCCTGCCAAAATAAATCTAAGATCTTCCACATTACATCCTGATGTTGGTCTTGCTATCCATTATTTTTATACTGCTTTTCTGTTATAGATTTAGTTTTTTATGACCTACATATAAAACTCATTGCTTGCACTATTTAAATGCTTTTAATGACATAGAATCGCTAAAATATGATTATGATGGAAGTTATCTTAGATCTCTATGTAAAGATGGCCTATCACTTATGCTTTCTTGAGAAAGAAAGTACACAAAATATATCAAACTATTTTGGTTTATGTCTCTTTTTTACTCACAGATTATTGGCCTTTTTATGGATATCTTTTAATCAGAAACAAGGAAGAACACTTTGAGTGCAAGTATTTAATTTAATTGACATTGGTTTATAAATGGTATTTATTTTATGAAATGTGTTTCAGGGAGAAGCTAACCTATTTCTTTACTACCCACAAGGGGCTAAACACAGAGAGGACAAACAAGGACAGATAAACGGATTAAGTCGATAATATCGACTCCAGTGCATAACTGGTTCTTATTTAATCGACTCCAAAAGGATGAAAGGCAAAGTCGACCTCAGCGAAATTAGAACTCAGAACGTAACGGCAGATGAAATACCGCTAAGTATTTCGCCCGACATGTTAATGATTCTGCCAGTTCGCCACCTTATTCAGGGAGAAGTTAACCACCACCAACCAAGCTATGGTGAGATTTGAATGTAGATCTGAGATGATGAAAACCGTATAATGTATATTTGGTCTGGTAAATAATGTACGTTTTTATGGTGAGCCAAAGTATGTTAATCTAACAGAAATTTTATTTACTTCATTGTTAATATATTTCAGATATATAATTATAATTAGGAATTGGAGAAATAAAATTTTCTGTTCCATTGATTTCCATTTCAACTCCTTCCGTGTCAAATGCAACCATTTGCATCGATATAAAAATGTAAAAATAACTTTGCCATAAAATGTCGCTTGAATTGAACATGCACGATAATTCAGAAGATTCAGTCAGCACATTAACATTTGTTCCATTGATGGAGTCACAGCATTAACATACTCCATACAAGAAGACAAAACTTATATGTGATATTAATTATTAATATAGAGTAGAAGTTAGTTTTGACTGAAAAACTAGTTTTTGGCTTAGTTTTATTGTATTGTACTGATTTATTTCAATAGATCATGTTTCATGAATAAAGATTTTGGCAACCGAATGACAATAAAAACATCCAGAACAAGTAAAGCATTGCAGCATTTCATGATTTAAAATTAAAATAGCTGCCACTGAAAATAAAATAACACATATATATATACATATAAATATATATATATATGTGTGTACATACATACATACTTACATACATACATATATACATATACATGTATATATATATATATATATATATATATACATACATAGATATATATACCTACATATATATATATATATATATATATATATATATATATATATATATATATATATATACATATATATATATACATATATATATGTTTATATTTATATGTGTATGAATGCATGTATGTATATAAACATGTGTGTGTGTGTGAATACACACACACATACATATATATACATATACAAACTCTCTGTCTCTCTGTCTCTCTCTCTCTCTCTCTCTCTCTCTATATATATATATATATATATATGCATACACATAAATTCTAATTTCTCTATGGAATTAAAATAATATTATGAGAGAAAACAAATAAAGCTCTTTCTCAAGTACAATAGAATAATGTTGAAACTAGGCATTAGTTTTATTCTCAGCTGAATCGGTTATGAGAGCAGTAAAGGTATTCAATGTTAGATAGTTATGTATTCAGAGAAAATATCTGCAGTTTGTCCAGTGACTGCAAATAAACATTGCCTCAAAATATGACTCATACAATTGGATTTATGTAGAATCGATAGAGGTGATATTAACTGAGAAATAAATGTTTTCATGTCAGTTGGTCTTTAAATTATTATTTACTCTAAGCATGATGAGCAAACAGAGATGTTAGCTTTTGCTATTTAGAGGATATGTTTATTCTTGTAATTTGTTTAATCCTATAAACTAGCATCAATCTTAAATGTCTCATAAAGAAATTATATCACCATTTCTCATTTGGTTAATCACTCTGCTTTATATAATTCATAACAACTTCTGTCTCTGAGTACAGCCACCATTTCAGTGTATTTGACTGCCTACAGATGTTACTGACAAATTGCACCAGATAAAAGTATGACATTGTTCATACTGGCACACAATTACAATTTTTCACTGATTTCTTCAATCAATCAAAGGTCAAAATCTGTCAGAAAAGTTTTTATTTAAATTAACGATTACATTGACCTCTCAGAACAAAGCCAATATTGATGGACAGTTGTTATGTGTTCCACCTGTCATGGTTTAGAAGAATTTCTTTTTGTGATTCTCACACTGTGGCACTAAATGTAAAATTATTAATTCATTTGTAGCTGATATATATTATAAAAGAAAAGAGAATAATTAATAAATACTTGATTGTAAGAGAAAACTCATAATTTTTTTTTTTTTTTGCAGACACTGATCCTAAACTACAATTATCAGCTTCCTACCTAATTATATAACTTATGAACTTATTTTGTATATATAGATCTTGATTAGGTCCTCCTGCGAGACACAAGAGGTCAAAGACTTCCTCTAATGTAGTTGATCTGCTTGTTCTTTCTATTGCTGTCAAATGCTTGAGATCTTCCTGAAATCTACTTGGTAATACCAACAAAGCATCCTTATGTTTTGCAAAGGCTGAGATTTTCTTTCAGAAGAATTTCCTTATCTGGATTTCTATGTCACCTGGTGATTTTGAGAATATTCTATACAGATCATTGAAGGAATCTGTCTTGTTCCATGGCCAGCTTTACAGACACTTTCTATATTTCACTGACATACAAGAACATTGACAGCACTCTTGTAATAAACAGCCAAACTTCTATGTTACAAATGATGCTTGCTGTTGCTCAGATTCGGTGCATATCCAGGAATATGGCCCTTATCTTAACATTTCATTGCTCACATCACTTTATATGATTCTATCATTAATGATTACACTACCTAGGCATGAGAAATTGTCCACATCTTTTATGATCTGTTGTCCAGTAAAGAAAGAAGACTTAGGATACGGCTTAATCTTCATCACCTCGGTCATTTTTCAAAGATGATTTTATCATTTATATTCGTGCTTCCTCTTTGAGTTTATGGGTTGTTTCTTGTAGTCCAGCTCTAATTTCTGCCAGTAATATATGAAAAAAATCAGCAGCAGTGGCTGTGTGGTAAGTAGCTTGCTTACGAACCACATGGTCCCGGGTTCAGTCCCACTGCGTGGCATCTTGGGCAAGTGTCTCCTGCTATAGCCCCAGGCCGACCAATGCCTTGTGAGTGGATTTGGTAGACGGAAACGGAAAGAAGCCTGTTGTATATATATATATGTATGTGTGTGTGTGTTTGTGTGTCTGTGTTTGTCTCCCCTAGTATTGCTTTACAACCGATACTGGTGTGTTTACGTCCCCGTTACTTAGCGGTTCGGCAAAAGAGACCGATAGAATAAGTACTGGGGTTAGAAAAGAATAAGTCTCGGGGGTCGATTTCCTCGACTAAAGGCGGTGCTCCAGCATGGCCGCAGTCAAATGACTGAAACAAGTAAAAGAGTAAAAGAGTAAAAGGTTAGGCCCGGCCAAAAAACTTTCCCATTTCCTTCAAGGACATTTCTGCAGCGCTTCCATTGATTACCTTCTACACCACAAAGACAACTGTACACATTGTTGTCATTGTCATAACTATCACCATCATCATCATCAACATTTAACATCCGTTTTCATGCTGACATGGGTTGGATGGCATGACAGGAACTGACAAGGTCAGAACTTGCACCAGGTTCATAATCTGTTCCTGCTTGGTTTCTACATCTGGATGCCCTTCTTAACACCAGCCACTCCACAGAGTATACTGAGTGCTTTTTAAGTGGCATCATCACCAGTGCTTTTTACATGGCACCAGTACCCACACCAATTCTTTTTAAGTGGTACCTTGGTTTTAGGATCGCAATTCTTATTTCTTTATTGCCCACAAGGGGCTAAACATAGAGGGGACAAACAAGGACAGACAAAGGGATTAAGTCGATTACATCGATCCCAGTGCATAACTAGCACTTAATTTATTGACCCCGAAAGGATGAAAGGCAAAGTCGACCTCGGCGGAATTTGAACTCAGAACATAACGGCAGATGAAATACGGCTATGCATTTCGCCCAGCGTGCTAATGTTTCTGCCAGCTTGCCGCCTTAAGGATCTCAATTCTGTTGTGGCAGATGAGTCTTCTTTAGTACAGCAATGTGCCACATATCTTAGTTCTCTATCATCTCCTTCGTAAGGTTCAACGTTTTGAGATCAGCCTTGGTTATGTTAATGTTACTAAAAAAAAATAAAGATGTCTAGACATGAATATATATTTCCAAATGATGATGATGATGATGATGATGGTAGCGATAAAATCACAATGATGAGCATAAGAAGGATGATGGGGAGAAAGCGGAAGAGAATGTTAAAACTCTTTTATTAGGTTTGTGTAAGTAAATTTTTCTAAGTGTGACAGATGCATTAGTAATATATGTTACTTATAAGGAAAGTTTAGTGAAGCAGATATCTTCTTGGAGACAAGACAAAGCTCACTTGATTTTTTCATTTACCACATCTATTGTATAGAGACAATTTTTTCATTTACGATATCTAATGTATAGAGAGGATTAACATAATTTTATAGACACTGATTAATCTCTTAATTACACGTTTTGTAATTAATATCTACTCCCATTAAGTGAAGCCAGTTGAAAGTCTTTCATATCAGTAATTTAATTGCCATAATTACATCTTTTTATTTTCCTTTTACTTGTTTCAGTCATTAGACTGTAGCCATGCTAGAGCACTGCCTTGAAGGTATTTTAGTCGAATATATGGATCCTAGTACTTTTTTTTAAAAGCTTGCAGCTTATTCTATTGATTTCTTTTGAAGAACCACCAAGTTACAAGGACGTAAGCAAATCAACAATGTTTGTCAAATAATAGTGGTGGGGAGAAACTTAGACACAAAACACTAGCGCGCACACACACACACACACATACACATACACACATACACACAAATACACACACACACACACACACACACACACACACATATATATATATATATATATATATATATGTGGAGGCACAATGGCCCAGTGGTTAGGGCAGCAGACTCGTGGTCATAGGATTGCGGTTTCAATTCCCAGACTGGGTGTTGTGAGTGTTTATTGACTGAAAACACCTAAAGCTCCACGAGGCTCCGGCAGGGGGTGGTGGCGATCTCTGCTGTACTCTTTCGCCACAACTTTCTCTCACTCTTTCTTCTGTTGGCCTACTCGCTTAGCCAGTGGGGTGGCATCATTTGAAGGCTAAAACAATGTGAAGTGCATTGTAACCAGCGATGTGTAGCAACATCTGATAGCCTGGTTGGTCACAGTGATATATATATATATACAATGGGCTTCTTTCAATTTCCATTTATATTGAAAAATACATCTGCCCAAGGTTCCAGAGAGTGGGACTGAATCCAGAACCATGTGATTAAGAAGGAAGCTTTTTACCACACCGCCATTACTTTTGTTTCAGAGTCAAAGAGATGAATTGGCAGAATTGCTAGTGTTGGATAAAATGTTTCAGTGTTTGTTCTGATTGCCTATGCTCTGAGTTCAAATCTCACCAAGGTTATCTTAGCCTTTCATCCTTTTCAGGATCAGCAAAAGAAGTGCCAAACCAAAGCAAGGGATTGGTGGAACAGAGGGCCTAGCATGATGCTTGTGGCATGCCCATCACTAAGAGGGTGCATTAGATGGCACTGCTGCCTCACTATTCAACGGATTTAGAAAATACAGTTTACAAGAATTAGTGCCCACCCAGAATATTCTGAAGCACACACCAGGTGCCAAGGTCTGGTGACTGCATGTCTTGGTGTATCTTTGAAGGGTGTATGTATTTTGACAGCAATGTCTGTGACAACGCTAGTGTCAGACTGTTTTGGTTCAAATTGGATGTCCTGCTTTAGAATGAGCACCAGTGGTTTGGAGATGAGACACTTGGAAACATGGGAAAGTGCCATCTAAAAGTGACCAACAAGATCAAAGAACGACATCTGCATACATCAGATCATAGCATGTGGCATCAGGAGGAAGAAGCATTAAATCTTAATGCTCTGAAACCCAACAAGTTTGTGAAATATCATCGGACATTTATCAAGAACCTGAAGGAGGCCACAAGCTAAGATTCTATCCATGAACTGTAAGTGATGATAATAGATTGAGAAACTCAATGAAATGGATTTGTCTTTAAGGACTGGTAAGTGGGAAGCCCGACCAAAGCAAGTGCTTCAAAAACTCTTGCACACGCTAATATATGTGAAGGTAGACGGTTACTTTTGATTGATGGTGTCCTATATATCTCAACAATATCTCCTTCTTTATTCTAACACCCAGTTCTTAGGATTAGGAAGATAAAAGTCTCTTAGTTAATCTTAGAATGAACACTTGGCTTAGAATTTTGCTTTATTGTGTGTCTCATTGGCATTAGCTATCTTCATATAGCTTTCATAGCTATATCACTGTCTTTTCATAATAGTAAAGTGAAGATTAACAGAATGTGATGTATAGTAAGCTGTTAGAGATGCTGTTTAACCCCAGGAGTATCTGACTGTAAGTCAATGATCAAAGACTGTAAATCTCTGATCATTTCAACTGTTACTTAAATATAGTGTCTCCAGTACCACATTATCCAAAGCTTGCTCTTTTTCTTTTTTTGAGTAATAGGTATTACTGGTAGGTAGTTTGTTTCCCAGCCACATGGCTCTAGGTTCAGTCTCATGGCAAGGTACCTTAGGCAAGTGTCTTCTACTATAGCCTTGGGTTTTCCAAATACCTGTGAGTGAATTTGATAGATGGAAACTGAAAGAAGCCCATCACATGTGTGTGTGTGTATGTGTTTGTGTGTGTGCATGTATGTGCATGTCTTTGTGTCAACCATGTGGCTCCAGTTTCTGTCCCACTAAGTGGCAACTTGGGTAAGTGTCTTCTACTATAGCCTTGGGCTGTCCAAATACCTGAGTGAATTTGATTCATGGAAACTGAAAGAAGCCCATCATATGTGTGTGTTTGCATGTGTGTGTGTGTTTGTGCATGTGTGTGCATGTCTTTGCATCAATGATTGTCACCCCACCACACCCCCAAAGAACCGGTGTTAGTGTATTTACGTTCCCTTTTACTTAGCAGTTCAGCAGAATAAGTATCTGGTTTGAAAATCAAGATATTAATACTGGAGTCGGTTTGATCGTCTACAATTTTTCAAGGTGGTACTCCAGTATGGCTGCAGTTTAATGGGTGAAACAAGTAAAAAGAACCAGTGATATAGTTATGATTTGAAGGATATTTGGCTGCTATTTCTAATAGAGTGTTGTGTTTTATAATGCTTCTGTATAATGAAACAATGCAAGTTTGTGTCTTGGATCCAATATAATATGTAGATTTTTGTTTTGTGACAATGTTTCTTTTATCATACCTTGCCTATACCATCAATGTTCGACCTGCTAAAAGCAGCAGCCAAATTTGCCTAAAATCACATTCTACTGTCTTAATATCAGAAAATCGTAGAGTTTTTTCAAAAACTAGAATGGTCATACCTGGAATGCATTTGATCATAGTCCTATTTGATTGGTTGACCCAGTACTAAGCAAGACTACTACTACTACTGCTACTACTACTGCTACTACTACTACTACTACTACTACTACTACTACTACTACTACTACTACTATTACTACTGCTGCTGCTGCTTCTGCTGCTGCTGCTGCTGTTGCTGCTGCTGCTGCTACTATACTACTACTACTACTGGTGGTGGTAGTGCTGCTGCTGTTGTTGTTGTTGTTAAGCAACAAGATGGGTAAGGGTGATTAGGTGATGGTCTAGGGCTTAGGGGTGGGAGACCCCAGACCTTGGGAAAAAAAACTTTGGTTGTCTTGTTGTAGTCGAGGGCTCTTTGTTGACGCCCAACACCACTGGGAGGTGGCCCTCGAAGTCGCTGGGAATGGAGATCTCCAGGTCCAAATTCTTGAAAGGCTGCTGCTATTGCTACAGCTGCTGCTGCTGCTACTACTACTACTAACGCTGCTGCTACTACTACTACTACTGCTACTATTGCTGCTGCAGTTGGTGCTACTGCTGCTGCTACAGCTGTTACTACTACTACACTACTACTACTACTCTACTACTACTACTACTACTACTACTACAACTACTACTACTACTACTACTACTACTACTGCTGCTGCTGCTGCTACTAGTGCTACTACTACCACTACTACTATTACTGCTGCTGTTGCTGCTGCTGCTGCTACTATTACTACTACTATTACTACTATGCCATATTGAATTGTTTTTACAGTAACGGAAAACAGTTTCGTCGCTTTATGCAAAGTGGTTATTTCTTGAAGATAATGCTTTTATAACGTTTTATAAACACACTCGCCTGCACTCATGCACACCCACCTAGACCTCCATCCACCCACACACACACCCACCCACACACCCACCCACACACACCTACACACACACACACGTACATACCCACACTCGCATGCACACACAGAATAACTTCTAACGAGCTTATTAATTACTATGTTCTGCCTGAAGTTTTATGGGTACTGTTGTGTGATATGGACTGCAGAATACAGAATTCATTACCATTTATGTATCCCAGAGTTATGAGCGTTATAAAACTACCTTGTTAATGAATCTTGTCAATCCAAATCACTACAAGATATGAAATGTTAAAAGCTACCTGCAGTGGACTGTTAGAAATATTTACATGTTAATAATGCTGTTAGTATTATTTCATACTAACAGCCAAACCTGTGAAGGTGCATGGTTCAGTGGTTAGAGCATTGGGCTCACAAGCATGAGGTAGTGAGTCGGTACCTGGACCAGGCTGTGTTGTGTCCTTGAGCAAGACACTTTATTTCATGTTGCTCCAGTTTGCTTGATTGTAGAAATGGGTTG
Organism: Octopus sinensis; assembly: GCF_006345805.1. Taxonomy (NCBI): domain Eukaryota; kingdom Metazoa; phylum Mollusca; class Cephalopoda; order Octopoda; family Octopodidae; genus Octopus; species Octopus sinensis. The sequence continues at coordinate 63,275,119 of NC_043008.1, forward strand.
CAACGTCACTGGTGCCAAGCTGTATTGGTTTTTGTGTTGATTTTTCTACTCTAGGCACAAGGCCTGAAATTTGGGGGGAGGGGGTTAGTCGATTAGATCGACCCTAGTACACAACTTAATTTATCGACTCTGAATAGATGAAAGGCAAAGTCAACCTCAGCAGAATTTGAACTCAGAATGTTAAGACAGACCATATACTGCTAAGCAGTTCTTATTTCTTTATTGCCCACAAGGAGCCAAAAATAGAGGGGCCAAACAAGAACAGACAAAGGGATTAAATCGATTACATCGACCCCAGTGCATAACTGGTACTTTTTTAATCGACCCCGAAAGGAGGAAAGGCAAAGTCAAACTCGGCGGAATTTGAACTCAGAACGTAACGCAGACGAGATACCGCCAAGTATTTCACCATGCATGCTAACGTTTCTGCCAGCTCGCCGCCTTTTCCTTGGATATCATCGGTGGCATGGAGAGGGGAGGCTGGTATGCATGGATGACTGTTGGTCTTCCATAAACAACCTTGCTCAGACTTGTGCCTCAGTGGGGAACTTCCTAGGTGTAGACCTATGGTCATTTATGATGAAAGGGTTCTTTACCCTAACAGCCAAACCTAAATATGATACCAGATTCATATGGTACCTTCAATCCATGTATAAAAACGTGTGCACAATGGCAGCAATTGCTTTTTAGAAATAAACAGCGAATGTGTGTGTGTGTGTGTGTGTGGTGAGTGTGTGTCTGTCTGTCTGTCTTTGTTTTTGTGCATGTCTCCACCATTACTTGACAACCGGCGTTGGTTCATTTACATCCCCACAACTTAGTGGTTCAGCAAAATGAGACCAATAGAATAAGTACCAGGATTTAAAATATAATAGTTCCTGAGGCCAATTCATTGGACTAAAAGTTCTTTTGAGGTAGTACTCCAGCATGGCCACAGCCGTATTTATTTCATACTAATAGCCAAACCTAAATATGCTACTGAATTTTTGTTACATACAGGCTATGTATAAAAATGTGTGTGTGTGTGTCTGTATGTCTATCTGTCTGCCTGTGTCTTTGTGTGTCCCATACCGCCACTTGACGACTGGTGCTGGTTTGCTGACATCCCTGTAACTTAGCAGTACAGCAAAAAGATATTAATAAAATAAGTAACAGCCTTAAAGAAAAATAAGTACTGGAGTCAATTCATCCAACTAAAAAGTTCTTCAAAGATCCCTGTTCTCCTTATCGCTATTAATACTATACATGTGTGTGTGTGTGTGTCTGTGAATGTGTGTATGTATATATATATATCATCATCATCATCATCATCATCATCATCATCATTTAACGTCTGTTGTCCATGCTGGCATGGGTTGGACAGTTTGACTGGGCTGGCATGCTGGAAGGCTACACCAGGATCCAGTCTGATTTGGCATGGTTTTCTACAGCTGGATGCCCTTCCTAAAGCCAACCACTCTGAGAATGTAATGGGTGCTTTTATATGCCACCTGCAGAGGTGCCATTTGTGCGACACTGGTATCTGCCCCAACTGTGACTTTGCTTGGCTTGATTGGGTCTTCTTTTCAAGCATAACATGATGCCAAAGGCAGCAAGCTGGTAGAAACACTAGCATGCTGGGCAAAATGCTTAGCAGTATTTTATTTTGTCTGCTGCTACATTCTGAGTTCAAATTCTGCTGAGGTCAACTTTTCCTTTCATCCTTTCGGGGTCGATTAAATAAGTAACAGTTATGCACTGGGGGAGGGTGATATAATTGACTTAATCCATTTGTCTGACCTTCTTTGTCCCCTATGTGTGTAGCTCCTTGTGAGCAGTAAAGAAATAAGAAATAATGCCAAAGGTCTTGATCATTGCCTCCACAAGGCCCAATGTTCAAAGTTTGAAGATCGTGCTTCACCACCTTGTTCTATGTCTTCCTGGGTCTACCTCAACCACAGGTTCCTTCCACACTTAGAGATTGGCACTTCTTACACAGATGTCCTCTACATTTCAGTGTGCCTACATTTACAATGCCAACTCTCAGAGAGAGATAGAAAGAGAGAGAGAGAGAGAGAGAGAGAGAGAAAGGTAGATAGACAGATTCAGAAAACATGATGATGTAGCCTTCAAGTATATCAAAGATTGTAATGTTTAACTTCATTCATAGTGGCAGGATCAGAGACCTTCCTTCAATATTAGAATATACCCGACTGATTTAACTAATTTTTATATCTTAAGTAACCATAAAATTTATGAATGTAATAAAATCTAAAAACCGACTTTTATATTTGCTTATTTGTGACACTCAAGAAACCATTGGGAATCGGTCATGCTGTTACCTCATTTGACCTTCATTAGGTCACTTACTTTGCTTTGCATGACACAGAGTTCTTCCCTATCTCGTCACTTACTTTATAGCAAATCCATTTCAACTTGCAGAAAATTGAATCCATTAAGCAATTACTTAAATTGTTCTTGGTGGGCTTACTGAATTTTCATGAACAAGCTAAATGGTTATGTGGAGCTGAAATATATTCTACTTTAATCCATCGGTACTTATCCCGCTGGGTTCTTAAATCAGATCAAAGAAGAATTACTTAACTACCAGTTTAATAAATTTAAAACATTTCATTTTCTTTTACTCCCTTTTTTTTTCACTATACCTACATATATACATTCATGCATACATATATATACACATATATATATACATATATATACACACACACACATATATACATATATATATATATAATATACATATATACACACACACAATATATATATACATATATACACACATACACACACACATATATATATACATATATATACACACACACACACATATATATATATACATATATATATATATATATATATATATATAGATATATATATATATATAATACATGTATATACATATATATACATATATATACATATATATACCTATATGCATATATATATATATTCATACATACAAATATATATACATATATATACACATATACACGTACATATATATACATACACACACACACATACACACATATATATACATATACACGTACATATATATATGCATACATACACACATACACACATATATATACATATACACGTACATATATATACATACACACACACACATACACACATATATATATATGTGTGTGTGTGTATGTTTATATGTATGTATATAACCCTCATTTCATTTTATAGATCATGGTGACCAGAAACAGCATTTATCTCCCAACCAACATCACTGTCATCACCAACATAAACAACAACACAGCCATCAACACCATCATCGTCGTCATCAGCCTTATCATCATCATCATCATCATCATCACAACCACCAGCACCACCATCACCACTATTACCACCACTTGCTCTATTGACAACCCTGCCACCACAATTACGACCCAGACCAATCACAGATGCCATTGTTCTTATTGCCATCATCATCATTATCATCATCATCATCATCTCATCCTCATCACCATTATCATTATCATCGTCATCAGCAGCAGCAGCATCGTCATCATTATCATCATTATCATCATCGTTATCACTCTTCTAAATTAAATATACCTGAGAATATATTGATTATTGGTTAAAACATGAACATCTCTAGATGAATGTCTATGTTTACTCACACACCCACATACATACGTGTATGAATGCATGTATGTATTTATGTATGTGTGTATATGTGTATATATATACATACATATATATATTTATATATATATATATTTATATACATATATATGTATGTATATATGCATACATGCGCATATATATATATACATATACACATGTGTGTGTATATATATATATATATATATATATATATATATATATATGTATACATATACATATGTGTATATATGTGCGTGTCTATGTGTGTGTGAGTGTAAATGAAATGTCTAAATGCATAACTGCTAAGAAAATGGCAACTCTTTTTAGCTTCTGGTTACCGAGGAATTCTCATTGTAGAAGAAATTGAGAAATTACATGGCAATCTAATGTTAGTATCCACCATCAATACTTCTTTGATATATTTTCTTTTGCACTAGAATGCCATTCTTCAAGGTGTGTGATTATATATATATGTAAAAAAAAAAAAAATTCTATTTCAAATGCATGAATGAATAGAAACGTACAGGCCTAATTTTCACCAATTGCATTGCTATTTACAAAAAGTTGAAGTAAAATTCACATTACATGTGTCTGAGACTTATCATAATATACATATGTGTGTGTGTATATATATATATATATATGCATGTGTGTACATGTGTATGAATATATATGTACATATATAATATATATACATATATATGTGTGTATTAATATATATATGTGTGTGTATATATATATATATATATATATATATATACACACACATATATATATACACACATATATTAAAAGATGTTTCCTTTTATGTGAAGCTATTTTAAAAAACAATCACACATTCAACTAAATGATTACTCAGTAATATATTTTAGCTGTGTACATGCATGTATTAATTAATTAATTAATTAATTAATTTTTACAAGACAATGTTTGAGAGTAACTTTGAAGTATCAGCTTGCACAGTGTTTTATCACACAGACAGATGATAGTGAGAAAGCCTGAAGTTCAAAATCACCATTGATTTTCCTTTTGAGAAAAAAATGGACATATTAATACAGAAACATATATACGCATGCTTGCACACAGAGATAGATACAAGGATATATCATCTTTGTATGTATCATTTTATGGTTACCTAAGATATAAAATGATATATGTATACAGACGAAGTTGTATCAACAAGTTCCTGGAACTAGTTATACTTAATGAAAAATAACATATTTATCAAAGTTTTAACATCATCTCCTTGGGAAAAGTCACATTGCACAGTAATATACTGGTTCCAACATTCCTGCCACATTTGGAATCCAGCCTGGAAGTCGATTTCCACAAGCAAGTCAAGGACCTTCTGTGAGTCACTCTGGATCTTGACAATGGTATTAAGACGGTGACCTTTGAGCTGCATTTTACCCTTGGGGAAAACATGGAAGTCTGCAGGTACTAAATTTGGTGAATAGGGTGGCTGTGAAAGTGATACCATGTTGTTTCTGGCAACACTCATCTAAGGTTAGAGTGAACAGGCTTTAATCACCAATAATAATAACAGCTGTTTGTTGCTAAGTTTTTCTACACCCCTCCCCTCCTCCTGTCCCTCTTCCTCTTCTTCATCATCATTTAGGGAGAAGGTGGTGAGCTGGCAGAATCGTCATCACACTGGATGAAATGCTTAGCTGTATTTCGCCTGTCGATATATTCTGAGTTCAAATGCCGCCAAAGTCATCTTTTCTTCGCTCTTTCAGAGTCGATAAATTAAGTACCAGTCGTATACTGGGACAGATCTAATCGACTGCACCCCTACCTATCACCCCAAAATTTCAGGCCTTGTGCCCACAGTAGAAAGGATTATCATTTAGAGACATTTTCCATGCTGGCATGGGTTAGATGGCTTGACTGGAACTGGGAAGCCAGAGTACGGCACCAGGCTCCAGTCGGGGTTTTGGTATGGTTTCTACAGCTGGATGCCCTTCCTAATGCCAACCACTTCAGAGAGTGTACTGGGTGCTTTTAACTTGTAACTGGCATACGTAGCTTTGATGTGTCACCGACATATCATAACTATTATATAAAATATAAATTAGGACATCATATGTATGTGTGAATGCATGAGTACGTCTGTGTGTGTATGAATGTGTTGTTGTTGTGTGTGTGTGTGTTGTATTTGTACGAAATCTTGAATTGACATCATAAAGCTCTTGTAAATGAGTCTCACTGTCCTACAAGCAGTGTTATTCAATACTCATCTCCAATGAAAATGTCTAACACTGATGACAGGTGATGGTTGGTGACAGAAATGGCAAATAAGTATCAAAAAATCTGCCTCAATGGGAATTTGCCTCAAATAATCATTAAAATGACGATAATAATGATGATGATGATGATGATGATGATGATGATGATAAGGATGATGATGATGATGATGATGATGTTGATGGTGGTGGTGGTGATGGTGATGGTGATGATGATGATGATGGGAGGAGGAGGAGGAGGATGGCGATGATGATGGTGATGATGATGGTGGTGGTGGTGCTGGTGATGATGATGATGGTGATGATGATGGTGGTGGTTGTGGTGGTGGTTATGATCACGATGAGTGTAGTGGATGCCTTTGGTGCCGCCCTTAGGTTTGCCAGCTCCTGTCAAATCTTCTAACCCGTGCCAGCATGGAAAACAGACGTTAAGCAATGAGGATAATAAAGATGCAGATGATGATGAATCCAGTGTCATAACAGAAATGGAACTGACCAAATATTTTAATTAAATTTATAATTAACATGAGCACACATGGTTATTAACAACCAAAGTGTATCAAGTGTTAATATAGAGGAGTGAGACTTATTAACAGCAAATACAGAATTACTTTTCTGTAAATTTATCACCTCCTTTATTACTGATTGTAAGGAAGATACGAAGCTCAGTGAACACATCAAACTGATACCTATGAGAGTGTCCTAAGAGAATTTGTCACATAAAATTGTCATTCCAAACATATTTCCAAAGAAAATTATCTCTGAGCCAAGCATGGTACTCATATTTTCAGTTGTATAGCATGAGTTACCAGAATATGGGGCAAGGCAAGTAGTCAGCTTCGGGGCATACAATTTTTGTTTTATATTTCTAAGTCTTATAAGGCTGTGAGCTACCAGAACCGTTATGATACTGGGAAAATTACTTTGCAGTATTTCATTTCATTCACTTTATGTTCTGAGTTCCAGTTCTGCTGGGGTCAGCTTTTTCCTTTCACAATTCTAGAATTGATTAAATAAGTACCAGAAAAGCACTGGGGTGGATGTAATCGTCTAACCCCTTTCCCAAAATTTCCAGTTTGGTGCTTATAGTAGAAATGATCATTTCCAACTCATTTTATTTTTTGCACCCGTAAGAATATTATGTGGAGGCATGTGGCTTAGTGGTTAGGGTGTCAGCATCATGTTCTTAAGATTGTGGTTTCGATTCCTGGACCGGGTGACATGTTGTGTTCTTGAGCAAAACACTTCATTTCACATTGCTCCATTCCACTCAGCTGGCAAAAATGAGTAACACTGCGATGGACTGGCGTACCGTCCAGCTGGGGAACACATACGCCATAGAAACCGGGAAACCGGGCCCATGAGCCTAGCTAGGCTTTAAAAGGGAGCATTTATTATTTTTTTTAAGAATATTATATCCAACTAACTGCTCCTTTGGCCTTGCTCATACCACACTATCACCTGTTTTATTGTGTGTATATCGTGGCACACAAGTGTATGATATCACTACAATCACCTTCACTTTCCTACACCAGAAATACTTCCACTTTTGAACTGTCTTAATCTGAGACAGTGTACCAATAATTTTGTCTCATTCTGTCAGCTGCTCCTATAACATAGGTTTTGTGGAGAAGCCTTGACTTAACGGCCTCAGGAACTCTCTTTCTGAGACATGTAAGTTTCATTTTACGACTTGCTTGTCATAAGCTACTTTATTAATTAAATTACATCATGGTTACTTTATATTTTATACTGACAACTTGTGGCTATCATAAAAATTTTTCCTTTAATCATTAATCATTCTCTTTTCTCCTACTCATACTTGAGCTCAAAACTGTCAAATTCTAAATGAAGAGTTTCAGAAAAGAGTTATTATCCTATTTTACTGCCATATTTTCATGTTGATAATCAAATGTGTATGATATTTTTCATAAATATCTCTCAGCTATGTCACTATTCAATGAAGCTATGACATAAAGACTACATGGAATCCTGCACACACACACATGGAGGCACACAAATGTGTGTCCTATGTAATGTAGAAAAAAGAAAAGAAGTAAATACTTTCTTTAATAATACTGTTACCAATTGAGCATTTCTTTCTCCCCTAATTACCGTAAGAAACAGAGCCATTTTCCCTTTATTATGATCATATCGTTCCAATAATTGGCTGCTAGAAGGTTTCCATGGTAACTCAATAGAATTACAGATATTTCTAATAAATTACAGAAACTATTTTATTTTTCATTTTATGGAGATTATCACAATACTGTATTTTATTTTCTCCTAACTTATTCATTTTACTTTTTCAAATAAAAACGTGTATATAAATGCATGTATATATATATATATATATATATATATATATTATATATATTATATAATATATATATATATATATATGTATACATATTAATATACATGCATATTGGGAACAAATGTTATATTTTCCAACTCCACAACAAGCGGTGTGATATTTATGGTCTTGGTAAAGAAAAAGCTAATGAATCTGTATCTCAGGTGATGTGTTGCAGACTGTAGAGAGACAAATTAAAAAGAGTCTTGTTAGTTATAGATAATATGGAATGTTATAGAATATTTCACATAAAAGCATCTCTAACATGGTATTTTAACACTTTTCACATTAATAATTCTACATTACTGAATGAAAAAATAATAACAAGCTATGTTTAGAAGTAGGTTTATTTGAAGAAGTGTATAGCATCATATTATTTCTCTCAGCCTGTATGTATGATTAAATATCACACACTGATATAGTTGCATAAAATTTATGAACTTGGAAAGGATGTTAATGATATCAGTGAAAAAAAAAAATTATGGAGAATATTTCTCATAAATTCTGCATATAAAATGAGTCAAATGGAATGCCATTATGTGGACACAACAATGGATAGGAAAGAAATAACAGTAAAATGTGCCTTGAATTACACCGTACTGTCTTTAAGATCGGATACGTAACATAAGATAGTCCTTGATAGGTAGCAAAAGAGAGTATGGATGCTCATGGTTGGCATGCATTTAGTCATAAGATTACTCAATTAGAACTGAACTGGTGCTAAGCAACAACTACTATGCTTACTCTTTTACTTGCTTCAGTCATTTGACTGTGGCCATGCTGGAGCATCACTTTTAGTCTAGCAAATCGACCCCAGGACTTATTTTCAGTTTCCATCTACCAAATCCACTCACAAGGCTTTGGTCAGCCCAAGGCTATAGTAGAAGACACTTGCCCAAGGTGCCACGCAGTGGGACTGAACCTGGAACCATGTAATTGGTAAGCAAGCTACAGACCACACAGCCACTCCTGTGCCTATGCTTGAGGAGTTTTTGAAGGGAAAATGTATATGTTCATTAAAACAAGAGACACACCTCAGTAAAGTACAAAGATATGTCTCCATAAAATAGATACATGCTCATGAAATGAAAAGTTTCATGTTCATAAAATGAAAATATACATGTTTATAAAATAAAGAGATGCATTTTCTGCCCTTCATTTTTTTTTACTTGTGTGAGTCATTGGATTGTGGCCATACTGGAGACCAGTATTGTAGGGTTTAGTCAAACATCGAACCAGGTATTTTTGGTTTTGTATTTTTGAACTGATACTTACTTGGCCTCTTTTTACCGAATCGCTAAGTTACAAGGACATAAACAAAACAACACAGGTGATCAAAATGATGGATGGGATATCAATCATATACACACATATTTTGTGGATAGACAGAGAGACAGACAAATTGGTGAACAGCCAAATAGTATGAGATTCCGCACAATTTCACTTCGTCCATCACATTCACTCACAAGGTATTTGTGTTGATGGTGGTGAAGATGATGATGATGATGAGGAAAATGATGACGACAGCCACAATGACAATGATGATGATCATGATGATACTGATAGTGACAATGCTACTTTTAGAATTAATACAGGAAGGAAACCTGACATATAAAAATAAGTGGAAACCAAGAGAGCATCATACACATTACATTTCATTAAGTGTTTTCTAATTGCAAAAAAATTATACATACAAGCACGTACACACCCACATATATATATGTGTGTGTGTGTGTGCATATATATGTATGTATGTATGTATGTATGTATGTATATATGTATATATATATATGTATATTTGTATCTATATACATACATATATATATATATGTATACATATTTATGTATGTACTTATGTACGTATATATATGTATATATATATATATATATATATATATATATTAATATATGTATATGTATATATGTGTGTATATAATATATATATATATATATATATATATATACATATATACACACACACTCGTATATATATATATAAACATGTATGTACGATTGTGCGTGTATGTATGTATATATATATATATATATATATATATAATATAGATATATACATATATATATTTATGTATGCATGCATATATGTATATATATGTATATATATGTATATCATCATCGTCATCATTTAACGCCCGCTTGATTATGATGATGATATACATGTATATATATATGTATATATGCATATATATATATATATATACATACATATATATACATATACATATATATGCATAAATATATATACATATATACATATATATATACCTATATTTACATGCATATACATATATATATATATATATATATATATATATATATATATATATATACATATATACATATATATATGTTTACATATACATATACATACACACATATATATATCATGGTAAAAATAATAATGACAGTGACGTTGGTCTATTATGTTTGAGTGGCTGTTGACCATTTGTTTGGGTATCTATTAGATGAGATAAAGCTATACAATTTATGAAAAATAATTACATATCACACCAGGCAATAAAGAACAATAGCAAGTAGTTGATTTATTTTTCACCTAACCTAAAATTCATACACACTTTTTTTTATATTTTTGTCATGGATTATGCTGAAATTAAATGAAGAGTAAAACTGTGAATAAAAATAAACATATATACACACACACACACACACACACACACACACACATTCACACACACACACACACACACACACACACACACACACACACACATTCACACACACACACACACACACACACACACACACACACATATGTCTATGTATATATGTATGTATATATATATATAAATAAATATATATATATGTATATGTATGTATATGTATATATATGTTTATATACAAATTGGCACAAAAGTAAGGCTATTCAACTATCTCTTTCGCATTGACATATTGACAGTTTAGATCTTAATTATAAAAAATATGAAACCATTATTCGATGCTAATTCAGTTAATTTTGTCAAACACCCTTTTCAGGTTGAAAGTCAGAAATTTAAATGTAATAAAATGTTTTAAAAGAAATTTAAAATGCCTACTTGATAACTGGAAGCCTTCTTTTTGGCCACCCTGTGTGTATATGTGTGTGTGTGTGTATGTGTATGTATATATATATGGATATATGTATATTCATATAAATATCTTTATGTATATATAAATATATATATATATATATATATATATATATATATATATATATATATATATATATATATATAAGTCAAAACAAAAATATTTATAAATATATTTATATTATATATATATATATATATAATTCATAAATAAGGGCAAAGGAAAAAATTTCTAATGCCAAATATGCCGAAAAATTGGACATATTGTGCATTAACCATTTAATTTTTTCACAATACGCACGCTACTCGAAACAAGGTCGACAGAAATTTCTAAAAATTTCCATTATTACCATATCGGACTGATTTCAGAGTTAGCTACTAAGAGCCCTCTCTTCGTCAGTGATACATGTGGCAAAAGAAATAAATGAGATACGTACTCGTACCCATGGAACACTAAGTCACGGGCACAACTAAGTACCCCAAATATATCCAAAATAGAAATACTCCAGCCTTGAAAATTAACTAAGGGGTACGCTAAAATCAGTTATTTAGCATGATGGATTAAAGGCTTGTTGTATTTAGTTGAGCCTATGCATGAATGATATAATGTGCATGTGCCAATTAAAACAGTTGCTGGATTAAGTGGGGAAAAAAGGAATGGTTTGTTAAGCCATCAAGATTGTTTAAGAGAAAAGAGAAATATCATAGACTATTGTGGTAAGTATGGACCATCTCAGTTCTTAAGTATTTTTGTTCTTTCACTCGGGTTGCTACGGCAATGTGTGTCGCTTGACATTATTTCACTCAAAGTAAACAGAAGACCAATTAAAATGTTCTGGATGTGTAGACACACACAGATATATACACACATACATATATACAAAGATATACATACATGGACAAGCATGGTCATGCAGAACATACTCACACACACACATGCTTATATATATGTGTGTTTGTGTGCGTATATTGGGTCATACCATAAATAAAACGTTTTTTTTTATAGTTCTTTTATTTTTCAAAATTAAGATAAACAAAGTTCATTTTTTAATCTAAATTATACTTTCCTTCGTCTTCTACGATGTTCTTCCATCTATCTGTTATACTTGCAAAGCCCCTCTTCCAAAATTCACTCGTCCATGATGAAAAATACTTCTCCAGCAATGTTCTGACCTCATCTACAGAATTCATATTTTTTCTGTCCAAATGATTTTGAAACTTGTGGAATAAATGATAATAATATGAAGCAATGTCTGGCAAATATGGTGGGTGGGGCATTGTTTCCCATTCAAACTGCTCCAGCTTTTGGAATGTCATTCTCACTGTATGTGGCTGAGCGTTATCCTGATAGAAGAACACTTATCGTCTTGAAATCAAAAGATGGTTGTTTTCCTTCTAGTGCTGGTATCGATGACTGGTTGAACAACCAAATCCAAGCTTCTCTGCTAGTTCCTCAACAGTTGTCTGATCCCCATATACTGCATTGCTATTCCCCACACTTTCTGTTGCACTGTTGCTTTTATTGAATTCATATAGTTCAGTTGTCAAAATGTAGAGTGGTATTAATTAAGGATTTCAAATTCAAAGTTACACAAAATTTTAATTAAATGTATATATTGTATAGATTGAAAAATGTATTGAATAGTTAATGAAGTATATCTCCATAAGAATCTGATGGAAATATCTAGACATATCAGGACATTCATATTTAATTCTGTTTCATTCGCTGCAATTGCTATATAGAACAAGACAACATGCCTGTGAGTATGTCAGAAATACAAGATGTGATGAAAAAGGAAAAAAAGAAAAACCTTCAGATTTACCAATTTTCATAAATGTTTCAGGCATAAGTGCTGGATGAACATTATTCCAAACAATGATTGATACGTGTGAGTGAAAACTGAAAGAATACTACATGAAGGCATCATTATTATATGCCTGAGTTCACCCATTACGTTCTGAGTTCAAATTCTGCCAAGGTCGACTTAGCCTATCATCCTTTTAGGGTTGATTAAATAAGTACCTGTTACGTACTGAGATCGATGTAATCGACTTAATCCCCTTGTCTGTCCTTGTTTGTCCCCTCTATGTTTAGCCCCTTGTGGGTAATAAACAAATAATTATTATATGCCTAATTTTACTAAGGTTCCATCATCATCATCGTAGTCGTCATCGTCATTGTCATCATCTTCTTCATCATCTTCATTGTCATCATCATCATTGTCATCGTCTACTTTGTGTTCATTATCATCTTCATGTTCATCATCCCCACCACCACTACCACCACCATCATCGTCGTCGTCATCATTGTCATCAGCTTTTAACATCCGTCTTCTATGCTGGCATGAATGGGATGGTTTTTACAGAAGCTGGCCAACCAGAGGACTGTACTTTCTGTTTTGGCATTTTTTCTATATATAGGGATGCCATTCTTATTTCTTTATTACCCACAAGGGGCTAAACATAGAGGGGACAAACAAGGACAGAATAAGGGATTAAATCAATTACATCGACCCCAGTGCGTAACTGGTACTTAATTTATTCACCCCGAAAGGATGAAATGCAAAGTCGACCTCGGCGGAATTTGAACTCAGAACATCATGGCAGATGAAATACCTATTTCTTTACTACCCACAAGGAGCTAAACACAGAGGGGACAAACAAGGACAGACAAACGGATTAAGTCGATTACATCGACCCCAGTGCGTAATTGATACTTAATTTATCGACCCCGAAAGGATGAAAGGCAAAGTCGACCTCGGCAGAATTTGAACTCAGAACGTAACGGCAGACGAAATACCACTAAGCATTTCGCCCGGCATGCTAACGTTTCTGCCAGCCCTTCCTAATGGAAGCCACTTTACAGCATGGACCAGGTGCCCACAAGCAACATAAAATGCAAGGCTTCTCTGCGCTGTGTCTGTCCAGAGCATTCTGTAATGCTTCCATTACCAAATGCATTTAGAAACTCAACAATTTGTAATTAATTCATCTATTGTTTGTAAATCACAAAGGTGATACAGATTAATAATTATGTGAAGGAGACGTATTAATGAAGTATTTCTCTCGTTAATGGCTTAGTGGTAAATTAAAATGTGGAGCTGTGGGGATAAAACAGACAAATATTTCATGTGGCTGTTTGTTATTGTGGTTGATATTGTTTCTGTTGTTGTTGTTGTTATTGCTGTTGTTGTTATTGTTGTTGTTGTTGTTTTTGTAGTTGTTATTGTTGTAGTTATTGTTGTTGTTGCCTTCATTGATGCTGTTGTTGCTGTTGTTGTTGTTGTTATTGCTGTTGTTGTTATTGTTGTTGTTGTTGTTTTTGTAGTTGTTATTGTTGTAGTTATTGTTGTTGTTGCCTTCATTGATGCTGTTGTTGCTGTTGTTGATGCTGCTGTTGTTGTTGTTAAGCAACAAGACAGGTAAGGGTGATTAGGTGATGGTCTAGGGCTTAGGGGTGGGAGACCCCAGACCTTGGAAAAAATCCAACTTTAGTCGTCTTGTTGTAGTCGAGGGCTCTTCATTGATGTCCGACACCACTGGGAGGTGGCACTCGAAGTCACTGGAAATGGAGACCTCCAGGTCCAGATTCTTGAACGGCTGTTGCTGCTGTTGTAATT